>NW_023622533.1:141-1296 GCF_014905685.2 Nematolebias whitei | reverse complement strand
TTACATTAATTTGGCAAAATATGAAAATAATAACAGACAGTTTCACAGAAAATGAACTTCAAATCACTCGGCGGTGATTTGAGGACTTTGCTTCAGATATTTCTAAAATATCTGTACTAGTTCTGTGAGAGAGAGGTGAGTTTAAGAGGAAATTGAGATTTATCTTACAGAGGAATATGTGAGGGAATTTAATCTGTTTAACCAGAAATTGCACGCTCCGTCAGATCTCAGCTTTGCCCACGGTACACTTGGTCGAAGAAGAAACCGTTACCTTGTTGACGATCGATCACCTCAGTAAGAATCCTTTTCAACTGATATCAGCGTCTCCGTTGAGAACTGCTAAAATCCTTAGAGAGTCGTGCGTGGGTCGTTCAAACAGAAATTATAATTCCAAACGTCTCTGGATCATCCTGAATTCTCGAATTCTCTTCAGAACTCCTTGAGCGCTACATGAGAACTTTTCCATTCTCCATTCCAACTCTCTCTAGACTGTGTAGAACCGGGAAGTTGTCACATTTTAAATGAGTTTACTTCCGAGTTTACTTCAGAGCTTTCTGATTCGTGGATGGACCAGAAAGAGGAGTGGTTTTGACGTAAGGTGTTTATCAAAAGTCGAGGTCAGAGAATGAAATTTGTTTAACAACTGACAGAGAGATTATTGCAAAAGCAGACTTCGTGGAGCCAACTCTTGGTAATCTTCTGAAAAAGTTTAAACATGACATTTCTTCTTCAGTAAACATTTAGTTGACCGAAGCTTCAACTTTCACACACTTACGACTTGACTCATTTCAGACAGAAAATCAAGAAATGCATATTCAGGTGATTTCTTGTTTGAATGAGGAATAAAAATCATTACTTACTGTTTATGTAAAATAAAAATGAGTAGTTCTTTTCAACCTGTAAAGCATTGAGTGAACTAACACAATTTGATTATCAAACATTTGTAAGACAGTAATGATTATAGAGGATTGTCTTTTCTGCTTGATTAATTCAAGAAAGAAAGTCATCAGATGGCCCAGACTTATTCAGATCAATGAAAATAACAGTCTCTGTCCATCTGGTAGATTTGAGGTCATCTAGTTCACTACATATATACATATGTATACATATATATATACATATGTATACATATATACATATATATACATATGTATA
>NW_023622532.1:0-4722 GCF_014905685.2 Nematolebias whitei | reverse complement strand
GGTCGGGTGCAATGTGGGATGGGTGGTGGCCGAGGGCGGGGACCCTGGCGGTCTGATCCTCAGCTACAGAAGCTGGTTATTGGGACGTGGAATGTCACCTCACTGGTGGGGAAGGAGCCTGAGCTGGTGTGTGAGGCTGAGAGGTTCCGGCTAGAAATAGTTGGACTCACCTCTACACATGGCTCGGGCTCTGGAACCAGTTTCCTTGAGAGGGGCTGGACACTCTTCCACTCTGGAGTTGCCCCTGGTGAGAGGCGCCGAGCAGGCGTGGGTGTACTAATTGCCCCCCAACTTGGTGCCTGTGTATTGGGGTTCACCCCGGTGAATGAGAGGGTGGCCTCTCTCCGCCTACGTGTTGGGGGACGGGTTCTGACTGTCGTTTGTGCTTATGCACCAAACGGCAGTTCAGATTATCCACCCTTTCTGGAGTCCTTAGAGGGGGTACTGGAAAGTACACCTTCTGGGGACTCCCTTGTTCTGCTGGGGAACTTCAATGCTCATGTGGGCAATGACAGTGAGACCTGGAGGGGTGTGGTTGGGAGGAACGGCCCCCCTGATCTGAACCAGAGTGGTGTTCTGTTGTTGGACTTCTGTGCTCGTCATGGATTGTCAATAGGGAACACCTTGTTCAAGCATAAGAGTGTCCATATGTGCTCTTGGCACCAGGACACCCTAGGCCGCAGTTCGATGATCGACTTTGTCATCGTCTCATCTGATCTGCGGCCACATGTCTTGGACACTCGGGTGAAGAGAGGGGCGGAGCTGTCAACTGATCACTACCTGGTGGTGAGTTGGCTCCGATGGTGGGGGAGGATGCCGGTCAGACCTGGTAGGCCCAAACGTATTGTGAGGGTTTGCTGGGAACATCTAGCAGAGTCTCCTGTGAGAAGAGTTTCAACTCCCACCTCCGGGAGAACTTTGAACATGTTCCAAGGGAGGTGGGGGACATTGAGTCTGAGTGGACCATGTTTCGTACCTCTATTGTCGAGGCGGCTTACCAGAGCTGCGGCCGCAAGGTTGTCGGTGCCTGTCGCGGCGGCAACCCTCGAACCCGATGGTGGACACCGTCGGTGAGGGATGCTGTCAGGCTGAAGAAGGAGTCCTATCGGGCCTTTTTGGCCTGTGGGACCCCGGAAGCAGCTGATGGGTACCGGGAGTCCAAGCGACATGCGGCTCGGGTGGTTGCTGAGGCAAAAACTCGGGCATGGGAGGAGTTCGGAGAGGCCATGGAGAACGACTTCCGCACGGCTGTAGTGGACTAGGCCCATGTCAAAAACTAAGTCTAAGGTCAAAAATCTTGACCTTAAGAACCTTGTGGGACAGGAACTGTCATTTCATTGATTTGAATCCAGAAATACAGGTTCACCCATCCTGAGACTTTCTCTCTTGAAGATTCAAGTGAAAAGAACACTCTCTGTTTTATTATCATTACTATTTTACAAATGTTGATAATCAAAGTGTCTTAGTTCAAACCATTTTAGATGTTGCAGTGAACTAATCAATTTTATTAACTGTGTAATGATTTTTTCTCACGCAAAGTTAGAACTCATGTCAAAGCTGTTACAGAGTAATTATGCCTTTTCTGATTTCTGCTTTTGAATGAGCAAGTGTAAGTTGGTCCAAGGTTGGAGTCAAACGCAAAACAAGTTGTTAGAACGAACTGTCATGTTTTTAGAATCCTCTCAGACGTAAATATAGAGGTTTTTGGCACCTGTTTCTGAAACGCGCCAAAACAAAACTCTCTCTGTCTGTGAGAACATTTCTGATCTTTCCATAACAATTCTTGCTGTCTTCTAACCTCTTACGTCACAAAACACACCCCGTCTGGTCGGTTCTGACCAATGGTAATACTCCCAGATGGACCGGAAAACAGCTCTTTAAAATGTCAGTACTTCCTGGTCTACTCAGCTCTGCTCGAGATCTGTAAACTACACAGTTCTGTTAGAAGCTCTGGGATGGTGCTGGAACAGTTCTGGGACAGTTCTGTTCAGTTCTGATGGAGTGCTGTTGGAGTTCTGCTGGATACACAGTCCAACCAGTTCTGTGAGAGAAGCCCAGTTCTGTGAGAGACGGGATGATCCTGACATGACAACAGAGCTCTTCCGAGTTCCATGGGATTATAACATTTTCACTCGCCACTACTTCTGACGATTCACAGCATCCTAAGGAGACGCTGGACAGGTAGCGTTAACGGAGCTCCATATCTGCTGATTAACTTCAGAGAGGTAACGAATCAAGTTTCCTACCAAGCGTACCGGGGAGAGCTGGGTTCTGACGGAGAGTGTCAATTCTGGTGAACACTTCCCCTCCCATACCATCTTTACTCCCTCTAAACTTCTTTCCCATCTTTAAACTTTCTATCAAGTAGATATACTTCCAGATATTTAGAAATGTCTGTGTAAAATGCTCATCCACATCCGTGTGGGTAAAAGATCATAATTGTACAGTTTCATAAATGTCTGTGGTGAAGCAACGGAAAAATCATGGCCGTATGATTTTTCCTGATTGATTGCTTATGTTGTTATTTTCATAATTTGCCAAATTAATGTAAATGTTTGATGTTAAACTTTGATTCTGTAAATAAATGACCGCATTCATTTTGATGGGTCAAACATAAATGACGTCTCACGTTTGCATTTCCTTAAATTCAATGCACGTTTTATTCAGTCCAGAAAAATGAGGAATCCGTGTTAAATGATGAATATATCCGAGCATCTGTTCATCTACATATTGGTGGCCCGTCACGTGCTCATAAATGGACTGTAACCGTGTAAAAATTGATTTTAAATGTTGGCATGTGGAAAGTAGCAGTCAAAACAGTGCATGTTTACGCAGCGTGCTGGAGCTGCACCTTTGAAGCGAAACGCTGCATGTTCTAAGCGTTGGGCTAGTGATGTTAGAAGCTGAAATTGTGTCATTGAGTCTTGTGAAAGCTGACATTGTACGCCTGTTATGTTAACTAAGAGCTGATGAGCTGTGAAAAACGCTGCGTTCTGTTTAAACTGAGGTCCAAACGGACGGGAGGTTCGGTTCTGGACCGGCTCGGTTCTGGAAAATTCGGACGAGTTGTTTAAATAGCTAGAATGACGTTTTGTCACGGAGCGCCGTCTCCGTGCAGCTCAGGGAGTTGATTCGTTACATTTTTAACAGAGACAGTGCATTTTGACGGTTTACGAGACTAAAGAGGTGACGGACTTGTTCAGATAAATCTATCATGCTAGCTGCTGCGTACGCTTTTATGTTTGGTTGAATTCGCTGTTGTGGAGCGCTCTGATTTGCTGAGGAGGGTGAATGCGTGCCTACGTAAGTTCCTCTCAACCCTGCGCTGCTTTTTCATTGGTGATTTCTGTCACGTGACCCGGAAATGGAAACTCGTTTTCATAGGGAATAAAATCTGCTTTTTAAAGCTGAAAAGCGCTGCAAAGCTGTGTTCTGACACGGTGTTTAGGTTGTTCAAAGTCTAATTGCTAAAATTTTGCCACGTTTGTGTAAAATATCCGTTCAGAAATGTTGATTTTAACCGAGGTTAGCCGAAGCTAACTTTAAGCTAAGCGGCTACCAACAGGATGTCAACCGAACGCCACAGGAAGTTGTAGCTCCCCTAGTGGACAACACAAACAGTGTCGGAGTTAAAATTGTTGAGGTTGTACTGACATCTTCTGGAGAAGACGTGGGATCACAGGTTTCACTTCGTTTTTAGGTTATTTTAGTGAAATTAAACGTGTTTTCTTTTTAAAGGCATTTTTTGAGTTATTAACCATTCCTCAAAGTTGAATAAACTCTGTTATCTTGCATTTTAAAAGTTATGAAGGTATTTATGCAGAGAGCATTTACCGAACAAATTTTTATTCACTGATAAATCCTTGAGAAACAAGTACAAAATAAAAATTTAGAAACTTTTAAATAAGATACAGTTACAGATATTCACAAAGTTGGAAAAAGTTTACTCATTTGCTAGAAGATAACGCACGTTTAATTGATAAATCACTAAATAAGAGTAAACTTATCAGGAAAAAGAGATTTTTCTGATTTTCTTTTACCACCTAAACATTTACATCTCCTATTTAATTTCTAAATAGCAGATAATGGCGGACGTAGAGGTAAACACTGACCCCTTACAATCCGGAGATGCTGTCCAGACAGCTTTACATATTTTAACAAATTCAATTGTTGGTAAACAATTAGAGCAATTGCTAGACCTTGATGATGATCAAAGATATGAGGAGCTGCAGAGGTTGTCAAAAGCAGCTAACGTGAAGGAGGACACAAAATCCAGCCGTGAACGGTTAGCAAAAATTTCTCTGCGTCTGAAGGCGGAACTGGACCGTCTGGTTGAACGAAATACCTTGCTGTTCAACGGATATGAGTCTGAAAAGGAGAGGTGTGACGAATTGTTAAATGCATCTGAGTTGCTGAAACAACAAATTCAGACTGATAGGGACCTCTCAAAGACTGAGCTGTCAGAACAGGCTCAATCATATGAGGTGAAGATTGCGGATAAGGAACAAGCGTACCAAGCCGCGTGTGCAGATAACAATATGTTGCAAGCACGATTGCAGGCCGGATTAAAGGAGCTGGACGATTGCAAAGCAGACAAGGAGATAATACTCCGAAATTGGCTGAATTTACAAAGTGAAAATCAGACGACACATAAGCGCCTGACAGCTTGTGAGGAGAGGCTTGCTACAGCTACAAACCTGATTTCTGACATGGAGCTAGCTG
>NW_023622531.1:0-4722 GCF_014905685.2 Nematolebias whitei | reverse complement strand
AAGGCAACTTAATATATTTTTATAAAACATATTTTTATATCATTCCAGTGTCACGGTGAGAGGCTCTTTCATATCAATTTGTGTGTTAAGAGTGTACGAGTGTACATGTTTGCTTGGCTGTTTTTCTGTGGCAGATTAATAAATGACACTTATTTCTAGCAGAAAATAGTCTCTTTGTGTCTCATTTTTCCCCTTGTCTGAATATCTGGTGCCGATCGTTCACGACCCCTGTTAATTTCATAATACATTTTTGGCGACGAGGATGGGATGTTAATAATTAAATAAATAATTCTGAACGGCTGCACCATATTCAAACAAAGGGAAAAAAGTGTTGAGAAAAATGTTGATGCGAGTTGCATCTGGACAAAGAGTCCGTTGAAGTTGTGCCGGGTTGGGAGAGTTATCCAACCTTGGCTTTGTGTTTAAGAGGTGGAGGGGGACGCCCCGAGCCTTTGTGTGAGAGTTTAAAAACAGAGAAAATGTTGACTCAGACGCCTGAGGAGGCGTGAGCTGAACGGAGGGAAAAGTTGATCCAGACGCCTGAGGAGGCGTGAGGGGAACAGAGAAAAAGTTGTACCGGGATGGGAAGAAGTCCAATCCCAGTTGTTTTTGTTGTTTTTGAAGAGGTGGGAAGAAGCCCATCTTAGTTGTTAGAACAATTTTTCTGAAAGCAGATAGTCCGAGTGATGTTTTGACCACTTTTGCAGGTAATAGAGGTCAGAAAAGATGGCACCAGTGACAGGACTTCAGCATAAAGTCAGAAAATGCAATCACAGGCTCAACGGAGCAAACAAGAATGTGAGGACCGCCTGCTTGTTGAATGGACGGCACATTCAGTCGCTCGCTCAGTTTGGGAGAATGAGCAGGGTAGTTGAAGGGGCGGTGGAGCAGGTGTCCCGGTTGCGAGGAAAATTCAAGAGAAAGAAAGCGACTGCATGGAAAAAGTGTGTGGAGGAAGTTCAGGAGAAAGATAAACAGTGGTTACAACAGAAACAGTTGTTATCTGATGCGCAGACAGAGTGCATGCTGCAGAAACAGCATGTGCAGCTGCTGACGGCACAGCTAGACCGCATGATTAACGTAGCTGAGGGCGCGGTCGGTCAGATATGCAGGCTTAAAAGGAGGAAGAAAGAGCGTGATGTTTCGCCGGAGCGAGTCGGAGCTTATGTTACAAGGTTGGATGACGGATGGAATCCGTCGAGTTTGGACGGTAGCATCTCGGGAGACAAAGAGGTTGTTTACTTGTCTAAAATATCACAACCCACAGATGCTCGAGTATCTAGGCTGCTGGATAAAGGTGGGGGTCAGGTAATGAATTCAGCACATTGAGTCAGAGACTCGAGACCGTTGTTTGAAGTTTGTGTAGAGACAGCCCGACAGATAGCATCGGATTGGTCTGATTTACAGGGTCATTGGGTGACCCTAGGGGAGTGCGAGCAGAGATTGGCTCGGCTGTGTTTGAGGAATGTACTCGCTGTGCGTTGGGTTGTAGATTATCATCTACGTGTTTTTCCAAGGACTGATGTTCAAAGCAGAGTGTTGGAACTCGGAGATAGGAACACAGAGCTGAAAACCGTGGAAAAAACATTTAGTCAATCCATGGGTCGAGGGCCGAGAAAGGACGGCCGGAAAAACATGCAGGAACCTACTCGTTCTGCTTTCTGGAGGGCATTAATACAGACAGGAGTGCCTCCAGCTGAGATGGATGATGTGTCAGCAGAAGAGCTGAGGGCTGGAAGCCATTATTTGGATTAAAGGGGCAAAAGTAGGGTCCAAAAGTTGACATCAACACTCTGAAAAGCAGATATTGTCAAACATTGAACATCAAAGGTCCAGAATTAGAGAGCCCAGATTTTGACGTTAAATTAAAAAGCCCCAAAACTTGAAGGTGATTTTAAAATGCCAAATGTCAAAGGAGAAATTAAGACATCTGATGTTGCCATTAAAGGCCCAAGCATTGACATTTTGGGCCACTAAGGATGTATTAAAATGCCTAAAGTCAAGATGGTTTAAGGGGGAAAGGGTGGATTTGAAATGTCTAGAAATAAATATGTTGTTTGGATGTGTTAAGCTGGTTGCTTTGAAGGAAGTGCAACATATGTTGTTTATAAATGGTTTACCTGCAGCTATAGTTTTGACAGCATCTAAAACAACTTGGAGTATCTAAAAAAAAATATCTGAGATAGAAAGAATTTCACCATCTTGTTTTGCAAATGTTTCACATTTAAAGTGAAAGTTAAGCTCTTTTCAAGAGGGGTTCTGTGGAAAAAGTTAACACCTCAGTTTTAAAAACTGATGAGTTAAACATTCTGAGTGGGGCCAAGACTAGAAAAGGGGAGTGGTGGCGCAGAGGTTAGAGAGGTGGGCTTGTGATCCGAAGATCACCGGTTCACGCCCCGGCCCCGACAACATCAAAATTGTGGGTGGGGTAGGTGAAACACCCACACTTGCTCCCACCCTCATTCGCCCCACTCTGGGCCCATGAGCAAGGCCCTTAACCCCCACCATGTGCTCCCTAAACAGGTCTCTCTTGAAAATGAGTTCTCGTGGCTCAATGAGACTAACCTGTATAATATAATAAAGGCTAAATGAAAAAAAAAAAAAAAAAAATTCTGAGTGGGGCCAAGACTAGAAGAATGATTTCTTTTTAATAAATAAAAGTTAATTGTTGACACTTTTTGCATGAAGTGGTTATGTATGAAGAATTGTTTGATTAGTTGTAGAACAAGACAGATGATGAAACTGCAATACAACGATGTGAAGCATGTGTAGTGAACCTGATCTGACCCTGATGACCTCAAATCTATCAGATGGACAGAGACTGTTATTTCATTGATCTGAATACAGTTTGAGCCATCTGGTGACTCTCTTTCTTGAATTAATCAAGCAGAAAAGACCATTTTTATGATCATCACTGTTTTACAAATGTTTGATAATCAAATTGTGTTAGTTCACTCAATGTTTACAGGTTGAAGAGAACTACTCATTTTTATTTTACATAAACAGTAAGTAATGATTTTTATTCCTCATTCAAAGAAGAAATCAGGTTAATATGCATTTCTTGATTTTCTGTCTGAAATGAGCCAAGTTTGTAAGTATGTTAAAGGTCGGTTCTCGGTCAACTAAAATGTTTACCGAGAAAAATGTCATGTTTAAACTTTTTCAGAAGATAATAAGTGTGAGACTCCACGAAGTCTGAAGTCCCACAATAATCTTTCTGTTGTCACTAAAACAATCCTTGACTTATGATAACATCTTACATCACAAACCACACCTCTATTTCTGGTCCATCGACCAATCAAAAAGCTCTCAAATGACCCGGAAGTCGACCCATTTAAAATGTGGCAACTTCCCAGTTCATGCAGGAGTTGCAGAGGCTGAAGAGTTGCAAGAAGCTGAGACGCTGAGTTGCTGGAGTTTGTTGGTTGCTGTGTTGCTGTACTCAGAAATGAGTTCAACTAGAGAGCGCACAGAGTGATGGAGTTAGAGCTCTTGGATGCAGACGCGTTCAGGATGACCCAGAGACGTTTTGGGATTATAATTTCTGTTTGAACACCACGTACGACTCTCTGAGGGTTTGGCAGTTCTCACGGAGACGCTGAAAGAGTCAGAAAGGAACCTACTCCGACGCTGATTCCATCGTCAACCAGGTAGAGGGTTCTATTTTCGACTAAGTGTACCGGAGGCCAGCTGATATCTGATGGAGCGTGCACGTTCTGGTCATAACAGATTAATTCCCTCACATATCTCTCTGTAAGATAAATCTCCATTTCATCTTAAACTCTGCTTTCTCTTAAAATCAGTACAGATATTTTAGAAATATCTGAAGCAAAGTCCTCAATCACCACCGCGTGATTGAAGCTCATTACTTGTGAAACTTGTCTGTTATTATTTTCATATTTTGCCAAATTAATGTAAATGTTTGATGTTAACTTTGATTCTGAAAATAAATGACCGCATTCATTTGATGGGTCAAAGATAATAACGTCTCTCGTTCGCATTTCTGTTCAAATTCAATGCACGACATTACACAGTCAGAAAGATGAGGAACTCGTGAAAATTGTATGCATATATCTCGTATATGTACTACTACACATGCAGCATTAGAAGAGAGGGTCACAATAGTAAATGCAGGGACAAATGGAGGAAAGGGCCATATCAGATCTGGCAAACGGATTTCATTGGCCCTTTGCCATGTCATAGGGGTGTAGATATGTATGTACGGCTGTAGATACATATTCAAGTGTGTTGGTGACTCATCCTTGTAAATATGCAAATCAGACATCTACTTTAAAATGTCTTAGTATGATGAAATAATTTTATGGGGGTCCCCTTCAGATACAAACAGATAATGGGACCCATTTTACTGGAAAACAGGTGAAAGACTGGTCAGCTGAAAAACATGTTGAATGGATTTATCATATTTCCTTATCACCCACAAAGCTGCTGGGCTGATTAAGAGAATGAATGAACTGTTAAAAAAAAAAGAAATGCTGAGAAAATGAAAGACATGATTTGACAAACTGAAAAGTAAATTTGTTGCAGGCTGTGTTTCAATTGAATAACAGACCCATTGTACCAGGCACCACTCCTTTAAATTGAATGATACTCCAGAGCTGCCTGTCAGAGGAAAAAAAAAGAACCAATTAGAAAATTGATGACAGAGCAGAGCTGCCTGTCCAGCAACTCCTGGATCTGCTGGACTAGTTCTGAGGACTATAG
>NW_023622530.1:0-4724 GCF_014905685.2 Nematolebias whitei | reverse complement strand
GAGAGAGGAACCCTGTGTTTTCCTCTCCTTCTGAGACCCTGGAAATTACATAAATCAGAATTTCTTGAGCTTCTGCGAAAGGAGACGAGATCTGTTCTAGAGATGACAGAAAACGTCACTAGAGTTCCTCCGCACCGGGGTTTGAGCTGTACTGCAGCGTGAATCTCCGGATGAAAACGGTTCGCCTATCCGTTTGAAGTGCGCGCTCGTTGCCACTCGTTTATAAAGTTATAAAGAGGGCACGCGTTTATGCTGTGGGCTCACATGCATGCTGATGTGAGCTGGTGCGTGCTGAAGGAGAAAGAAACAACGCGCGCCCCCGAGCATGCAGGTCGTGTGCGGCTGCCGATGCTGCGGGACGCGGCTCCTCTGTGATGTACTCACGTTGGTGCTGCTGCTCCGCGTAATGTTCAGGGAGCGGGTGCGCGTATGAGCAGACGTGCACTGAAGAGTCGTGTGTGTGCACCCTCGTTGATGCGACATCTTAAGCGAGGATTGCCGCGGAAGCGCGCATATGATGCTGTTGTGGTCAAGACGTAGCGCACGGCATCGGTTGGGGCGAGGTTACCACTGGGCTCGGTCTGCAGAACACGTTCATTCTGGCTGCGGATCACGTGAGCTTTTGCGTGATTCCTCGAGCTGTAGTGTTAATTCAGAAAACCTTCGAGGATGAAGGAGCGGAGCCGCTGTGAGGCGTGTGAAACTGTTGACGCCGCGGGAGCGCGCATTTGACAACACTGCGGTGAAAATGCGTGTCGCTCCTGCCGAGAGCGAGATACGTTACTGGGCTCGTACCACGATCCCACGTTTATGTGAACAGTGGGCGCTGAGAACTGCGTGCGCGCTCTCATAACGCAGCGCCTTATAGGTGAAGGCTGCTCGTGCCGCGGGGGCGTGCGTTGGCACCGCCGGCAGTGAACAAAACAACCTTAAAAAAGGCTCATTCGTGTGGTGTGTGTGTGACGGAGCCGCTGTCAGATCATCCATGCTGACAGCCTGGCTAAAAAACACTTCATCATAAAATGATGTTTATTTCCACATTGTGTCATCTTACACACATCCAGCAAACCGACACGTGGTTATCTTCCCCTGAGCTCCGTGGTTTGTTGTCCTAGAGGGCCCCCTGTTGGCAGACTCCGGGAAAAGTTAAACTTCTGGATGCTGGGGACGTCTGACGGGAGGGACTGACGTAGCAGAGCTGGGGAGGCATCTTGAAAGTGATCTCTCGTTGATGAGGGCCCTCCAACAAAAAGCTTTCTGCAGCTCCCCTGAGAGGAAGGTGGAGTGATGAGCCCACACAGCAGGTGGGTGTGGACTAAATTTTTCAGTGCGATGCTTCGCATATCGGGATAAAACACATCAGCGACAGCCTTAAAGGGCGAAGCCTATACGAAATAGAACGATCTGTCCGTTTTATGGGAAATGAGTTCATATTGGCAGAGGTTAACACATTGACAGTTTTTTTAAATACATTCACATTAGTGTCAACTAAGAAGTTTGTGAGCTGAATTGAACACCTAAAAAAAAAAAGTTAAAACAATGTTTGTTCCCAAGGGAATAGAAGAATCATACTTTTAAAACAGTTTCAAACACAAAAACACATGAATGACGTTTGTTTTAGATGAGGTGAACTGTTTTCTGAGATGAGGTGTTCTTTTCTGAGGTGGTGTTCCCCTACACTCAATAATCCAGGTAACAAAATCCAACAAAGTGAAGTCAGGTCCTCTGGACAGTTTTGATGAAACGTTTCAAAAAAAATAAAATGTGCAGAGGACCTGACTTCACTTTGTTGGAAAGGTACACATACTTATGCCACTCACAAATATGTACCGGTAATATTGGATCATTTTCACAGTGGTCCCTCGCTGCTTCACGGTTCGACTTTTGTGGACTCGTGAGGGACTACTGTAAATAAATGACCAAGTATAATATTTTTGTCTCAACTGGTTCTCATTATCTACTTTTAGGACTTGTGTGAAAATCTGATGATGTTTTAGGTCATATTGATGCAGAAATATAGAAAATTATAAAATAATTCACAAACTTTCAAGCACCACTGTGTATGGACTGAATGTATAATTTTAACACAGGATAGATGAGAGAAAATGTACAATAAATTCAGTCTTGTTTATACAATTTATATTAGTTCTATGTAGTAGAATCATTCCAACCTGGAAACGGAACAGTTCAGATACATTATTACAAGCTCAAATTTAATCTGACATTCATGCATTCATTCAGAATGTCGCCCTGTTTGGACTCACTTTGACAACAGGTCTTCTTTACACTTCTGAAACAGACTGTAAAACTCAAAACTTGTTTACTGAATGTTAAAACATCAAAGTTGATTTGTAACCTGTTAAGGCACATTAACAGAAAAGTACTGTATATCAATAATGTTTTATATGTGCAGCCAACATTCACACTGATGATGAGTGGGTCCAACTGGACCACCAGCATTTACACACAGCGTGATCTGAGTTTTGCAGTTTTTCATTTTTGGTGAGCTGTGAACACATTTTTGGTTTGTAGAATACTAGGCCAATTTCTCAAAGATTAAGATTATAAATAAATCTTGTACATGTACAGAAAAAAGCAGTAAAGTTCACTGAAGATCTGAAGGTTGTCTTCTTTTTGCTGACTGGACTATGTGAAGGCACAGTTTCAAATAGACTGCAGAGCAGTTCTGAGGTCAGATGTCACATGCCAGGTTCATCCTTTGGGTTCAGCCAGAGTCTGTATCAGAAATTACTTCTGTAATGTTACTCCATAGCTCCGGGCCTTGTGGCCACATACACAAACACAACAATGAGCAGAACTATTACAGCCAGAGTCGGAACCACCACTGTGGCCACCTGCTGCCGGGCCTCCTGGATGGCCTGCTTTCTCTCCTTCTTATCTTTGGACGTCTCCTTCTTTGGTTTACCTTTCAGTTGCCTCATGATGCTTCAGAAGCCTGAAACACATAAAACAAGTTTGAATTTATATCCTGATTAAGGCATTGTATTGACTTCCATTCATTTCTGTAGCCTGACCCTGACCTTTAGGCTTACTCTAACAAGCACTTGTTTAACCCCAACTTAAATTTAATTCACAATTTAGCCCCAAACCCAAAAATGATGTTCCATGATATTAGGACTGGTCCTGACAGGTTAGGTGTTTGTACCACAAAAAAGTCCAACACACACACACGCACAGAGAGACACACGTGCGTATGAACCTGTATCTATAAACAAACTAGAGCTGGGCGGTATGGACCAAAATTAATATCTCAAAATTTTAAAGATAAATCGCGATATACGATATATATATCAATATTTTTTTCTTTCCATAAAACAATAAAAGTATATTTCTGAGTCAAAGCTTTGTCCCAGTTCTCACACAGCCACATTTATTAACAACAGCTGTAACTTTACAAAATAAATGTCTAAAAAGTAAACTATTTACTTGGGATGGGGCCGATCTGATCCAGTATCAGTATCGACCTTCGATACCAGCATAATTTACATATCAGATTTTTCCGATCCAACCTGCCGATATTTCTGATCCATGATGCATGTTGGCTTCAAACTATGGAATGGATTTCATGAACGGCGGCGTGTCTCATGAGCCCAGAGTAATAAGACCGGCCTCACATTCAGGAAATCCATTTCATAGTTTGCAGCCAGCTACAACGTGAGGACTGAGTTAGCAGCACTGTAGCTAACAGCTAACAAACTTTTCATCTAAACATGTTGCTGTGTGGAAGTATTTTACACTAGAAACACCACAAAACAAGACAGCAACGTGCAATGTCTGCAGAGCCATAGCACCACATTAAACCGCGGTAAATTTAGTTTTACGTTGGACAATCGAACTCCGGGTCTTCAGCGGTCTGCTCCTCTCGCTGAACCCGTAGCAGGCAGCCCAACCCCGGCCAGCCGCGTCCAATGTGCCCCGTTCAGTCTGCCGGTCTCCGAGGAGTAGGGTTGCCAACCGTCCCGTAAAAAACAGAATCGTCCCGTATTTAGAAACAAAAGTACGCATTCCGTATTGAGCTGCAACGGGGCGTACTTTGTCCCGTATTATCATGAGTCAAAAAACATGTCTATGTCAATAGTTAGTAAATGATGGGGCACTGTATATGGGATTTTACGGTAAATTAACTCCCACCCTCTCCTGCTCTGCGACCAATGAGCAGTCTTCTTACTCACGAAGCCCTGAAATCGGCTCATCTCATTGGTCCAGCTCCTGTTGTTTATCACAACCGCCGACAGACAGGATTCGACAACAAGACATCATGAACACGAGCAGCAGGAATTCAGAGGATTTAAACAGCGTACACGGTTCATCTTCCATCAATAACCCGACTACTCTTCCCAGAAAAAAAAAGAAACGGCTGCAAAAATACAGAATCGAGTGAGTAAAGGAAACGTGGCAGGAAAGAGTGCACACTAATGGCTATAAAGCACATTGTACTGTCTGCCAGCGCACTTTGTCTGTAGCCCATGGTGGACAGTTTGATGTTAAACAACATGCTTCCACCGCTGGACACATAAGAAATATGAAAGACAACAACACCAGGAGAGCCCATGACCAGTATTTGTCCATCGGGCAACGCAAGAGGCAGATATGGTATGTAAAATAATAATTATCTTAAAAAAGCATAAGCTTAATGTGTAAAAGTGCAATGAATGTGAACATTAAAGGCAAAATATATTTTTATTGTGATAAACAAGTAGAAT
>NW_023622529.1:0-4724 GCF_014905685.2 Nematolebias whitei | reverse complement strand
GGTCCTGGAGTCAAGACTCACTTGGTTCGTGGCTTCCACGGACAGTCCCAAGTTGAAAAATGCAGGAGAGGGTTGAAAATATGCCTGTTTATGGCTAATAGCTTGTCCAGCTATGATGTGGATTCGCACCATTAGGTTAATCACCTGAGGTGGTACTGTGGTGGTTTGGTTGCTAGCAACCTGGCAGGCCTCTGGAATGGTCTGCCCAGCCTTAAGGTTTGCTGTGTCTAGCACAGGAGTATCCTTTGTGGCTGGTTTTAGGGACCACAGCACCTTGTTGATGGTGTCCACGCGGACACCCAACCTTACCAAAATGTCAGAGCCTATGTAGGATGCATGTGGTAAGTTTTGGATAACGAGAAACGGGTGAACCAGTTCTCGTTGGTTCCAGTTAAGTTTTAGGTTAATGACTCCTTCTGCGGTCATTACCTGTGAACTATTGGGAACTAATGGAAAGCGGAAAGCTTTTTTAACTAGTTCTAGACCAACGTGTTTGTGAACCAAGGTTTCATAGAAAGCTCGGTTAATTGCTGATTTATCTGTCCACAGAGACAGAACAGCATCGTTGGTGTGGGACCCTTGGATCTCTACACCTTTAACTACCAATGGTAGGTAGTGTTTGGTGGACTCTGACTGCTCCAGCTCACAGAGGAGGCTGTCTTGTTGGGTCAGAGTTTGGACCACTTGGTGGGTCTCTTTGGTTTCACATGATGTCAGAGGAGTACTCACCGGGCTCGTGTCCTCGGCTGAGGAGTCCTTTGCGCCTTCTGCGGTACCTGCTGTTGGGCAGTCTGTGTTACACTCCGGAGGCGTATCTATTGGCAGTGGTTTGCTCACTTTGGTCCACATTGTTTGATCACCATAATCTATAATCGCGTCGAAGCGATTTATAAAATCCTGGCCAACCAAAAATGGGAATGAGTCAACACGAGACACGTGTACCGGGTGGTACAGTGTCATTTTGCCAATCTGCATGTGAACCATTGCTATAGCTGTCAGGGTTGTTCTCTTCTCTGAGAGACCCTGCATTTCTATAGCACAATCAGATAGAGGTATTATCCTGTTAACATCGGCAGCGGCTGTCCTCAGCTCCTTGAACAGTTTAGCTGACATAATTGTTATGTCTGCCCCACCGTCCAGAAGTGCTTTGTGTGTGAGGACACCTTCGAGTGTCACTGACAGGTACGCCTTTTTGGCGGCCCCCTTTCTGATAAAGTTACACAGAAACCTCTTGGGTTTTTTCTGACGCTTCTTCACGCGTTCAGCCTTATCTGTGTAATCTTGGTTTGTCTGAACCGTCAGCACAGCAGTAGCTGTTTCTGCGTGTTCAGCTTGCGATGACTCGTCATCGTTCGTGTGTGTGTTTACCCCCCCTTTCTCCAATGAGGGGTTGTTTGAGGCAGCAACAGCAATGTCTTGGTGTGTTCCACCGACATCTGTAATGTTGTCATTCGCTCATTCGCGCCCAGGGATGTAATAGTGATTACATCACTGCATAGTGCTCCAGGTCGGCTTCCCTTGTCAGTGTGTTTCAAATCTTCTAACAACCCACGTAATTTTTCTGTCTCTTCCGAGCTCAGAGGTGTAGGGCCTTTTTTCTGGAATCTTTGTGATTTTTTCGCCTCAGTACGTTTCGTCCGAGGTGGGAGACGGCTAGGTACGTCTTTTGGGGGTTCCTTTCCGGATGTCCCCTGATAATATGGGTCCTCTCGTTTCCCATATCTTTGCGTCCTACACACATCCCATTTACGATAATCACGTTCATCCTCTGAAAGAGGAGCCTTTTTGTCCCAGCGTGCACCTTCATGATGCGGTTTGTTAGTTTGAAAAGACTGCTTTTTCTCGCCTTTTTTAGGAGGAGGTGGCGACGCACGCCTTCCTTCCAGTTCTAGGGAGTGGGGTTTAACCTTTATACCAGGAAACACTTCTATGGGCGTCTTAACATGAGAACATGCCTCGAACACATTCACAGCACACTGTTTAATCTCATTGATGGGTTTTTCTCTGAAATTTGCCATCATTTGCACTGATGTTTTAAAATCAGTGTGGAGATTTTTGCTGAAAACAAATTTAAAACCTTCTTCTTCTTCCATCCCGGTTTCATTTCTGTTACCGAAATAAGCTTGGAAGATTCTTTTGTAATAAACTTTTGGATGTTCATTCTTTCCCTGCGTGACCTTGTCCGCAGCTGGGAAACCAGCAGGTCCCGTGCAGGGGTCGTACTCTCTGATCAAAGCTTCACACAGAAGGTTGTAATCCTTTCTCGTTGCATCAGGTAGACGCTCGATGAAGGTGAACACCTCTCTGTCCGAAGTGAGCCTTATCAGACTGATCTTATCCTCTACCGTAGCATTAGGATAAGATCTCAATCTGAACGCAAGATCTCTGAGGTACGCTTTTGTTCCAGCTGAGCCCATTGTCCCGGTACAAAGCGTTGTACATATTTTGAGATTTTTTGCAAATCATCCATTGAAGGAGAAAGTATCAACGGTCTCACTTGCGTGGTTGGTAGTGGGGGTGTTTCTCTACCCATATGTGTAGGTGTTTGGATGGGCTTAAAAGCACGAGGTGTGTAATAGATTTTTGGAGGTTTTGGTTGATGATCCGGACTCTGTTCACGGTCTTCTCTGGATTCCAGACAACCCCGCCCCTCGTCATTACTTTTATATGTTGCCGCTTTTAGTTTCTCCTCACATGCTTTTAAGCGTTCCTGTGATGTTTGATAATCACTTTGTAAACGCATATATAGCTCCAGTAATGCTTCTTTATCCACTCTGCGTTTTTCCAGATCTATTTTTGTGAGCTGTAACTCTTGTAGCTGTTCATTGTCTGAACACACAGCTTGGTACTCACGGTCTTTATCCCTAATCTTGTCATAAGATTGAGCTTGTAATGACGCCCGAATATCTGAGAGCTCCCTCTCATGTGTTCTAGACAGCATGACATTGCGTTCAAACTGTTCATCCAATTCCGCTTTAAGAAGCAGAGAAATTTTTGCTAACCGTTCCTGGCTAGACTTTTTACTCTCTGACACTGTGGCTCCTTCTGCCAGACTTTTCAGTTCTTCCTCTCTTTGAATTTCATCAAGTTGTTCTAATTGTTCTAATTGCTTACCAATAATTGAATTTGTTAAAATATGTAAAGCCCCCAAAATGATGTCATCATGTGATTGGGAGGCGAAAGGGTCAACCTCTCCTTCTTCTTCTGCCATTTTCTTCTATTTAAAGATTAAATAGGAGAATTTAATGTTTTAGGTGTTAAAATAAAATCAGAAAGTCTCTTTTTCTGATATTTACTCTTATTTAGTGATTTAGCAATTAGACGTGTATTATCTTTCCAGCAAATGAGTAAACTTTATCTACTCTGTGAATATCTGTATCTGTATCTTTTAAAAAGTTTCTAATTTTTATTTTGCACCTCTCTCATGAGGAATTACCAGTGAATAAAAGTTTTTAGTAAATGCCTTTCTGCATAAATACCTTAATTACTTTTTAAATGCAAGATAACAGTGATTATTCAACTTGAAGAACGTTTATTAACTCAAAATTCGTCTTACAGAAAGTAAACACGTTTAATTTCACTGAAAGTAACCTAGAAGCGAAGTGAAACTGTGATATCAAGTTTCCACAGGAGGGGGGAGTATAACCCTGCTTTATTTTAACCCAGACACTGTTAGTGATGTCCAGTAGGAGTCGCTATGACTTCCTGTGGCATCCGGTGATATCCGGTCGTTAGCTGTTAGCTTAAAATTAGCATCGGCTAGCGTGGTCCAAAAACACCATTTAGTGACGGATTTCAAACTCAAACGTGGCAAAATTTCAGCGATTAGAGCTTCAAAGAAATGGGCAGCGGATCAGAATGCAACTTTAAAGCTTATTTCAGCTTTAAAAACAGATTGAAATTCCCTATGAAAACGAGTTTTCATTTCCGGGTCACGTGACTGAATCTACCAATGACAGAGCAACAACGGGGTGGGCTTTACGACCTGACACGTCAGAGGAAGTGACACAGCCACGTCACTCACTTCTCAGCGAATCACAGCGTCCCAACTCAGCCGTTTTTCAACCAATCACGGATCGTTTTTCCAACTAGCATGTTAGTCTTAGCCTGAAATAGTCCGTCAACTTTTCGTCTTTTAAACTGTCAAAATGCACCATTTTCTGTTAAAAATGTAACGAATCAACTCTGAGCTTTAACGGAGGCGGCGCTCCGTGGCAAAACGTCTTTTAAACCATTTAAAACAAACTCGTTCGAACTTCTCAGAACCGGACCAAAACCGGGTCTGCAGCAGAAACTCCGTCCTTTTAAACAGAATAAACGTTTTCCACAGCTCATCAGCTTAGTTACACACAACAGACATACAATTTCAGCTTTCATAAAGACTCAATGACTCTATTTCAGCTTTCAAAGCATCAGTAGCTGCTAACATGCTGTATTTTCTCCAAGCATCCAGCTCAGCTCGCTGCGTTTCACACACACAGCAAAAATCTGCACTTTTCATGCCAACATGAAATATTCAATTGTCGCACGAATACAGTCCATTTATGAACACGTAACGGGCCACCAGATGTAGTAGAACATATGTGTCATATATTCATACTGTTAAAACGGATTCTTTCATTTTTCTGGACTGTATTATAACGTGCACCTGAATTTCATAAAATGTGGACGGAAACGTTAATTATCTTTGACTCACCAAGACAGTGGGTCATTTATTAACATAA
>NW_023622528.1:0-4724 GCF_014905685.2 Nematolebias whitei | reverse complement strand
TCAGACTTCCTTTTCCCCAGCACTGTAAATAAACTCACTGAACTTTTATTCCGTGTCTGTAATCCTTCTCAGCCCTGGTCTGAATTTGAGTACGATTCCTGAGATTAATCATAACACAGACCTCCACCAGAGTTTTTCCTGTTCACAATAAAATTGTTAAACTGCTCTTGGGCTTGTTGTTGTTGTTGTTGCTGATCCAAAACCCAGATCTTGTCAGTAGAATCTGGCCAAAAATAATGGATCCAGCATCAGCCCAAGAGTGGCGCTCTGGTGTGGAGGGGGCCATAGGTAAACTACAGTCTAATTTAGATGAGATTATGGTTGTGCTCAAATCCATATCACAGCAACCCTTTACTCAAGACTCTGCTCACACAGCCACTGTCCATACACCTTCTCACCATTTACCTACTGTTTATGATGAACCTCGTCTGTCTCCTCCAGAGTTGTTTAGAGGAGAGCCTGATCAGTGCACACTGTTTCTCACTCAATGTAAGATCCATTTTCAACTGCAGCCATCTTCATTCCCCTCTGAACGGTCTCGAGTGGCCTACGTCATCTCACTCCTCGCAGATAAAGCAAAGTCATGGGGCACATCAGAGTGGCAGAGAGCCGCTAGGTGTTGTCACAGCTTTGCAGCCTTTGCCAAAGAACTTTGCAGAGTATTTGACCCTGTACTGCCTGAGAGGGAGGCTGCATGCAAATTGTTCTCTGTTAAACAAGGAAACAAGAGATTAAGTAGATTAGTATATATTATTATATTATTACTATATATATTATTATTATTATATTGAACAGTTCTCAGCCAGCGCAGCAACGAGGGACAAGTTCATCCATGTGCATTCTTTTCTAGAAGTCTTTCTGCTGCTGAACGTAACTATGACGTGGGGTAACGTGAGCTGCTGGCTGTGAAGTTGGCTCTGGAAGAATGGAGGCACCGGCTCGAGGGTGCTAAGGAACCCTTCCAAGTGTGGACAGATCATAAGAACCTCGAGTACCTCCGCACAGCTAAACGACTGAACCTTAGACAAGCCAGGTGGTCCCTATTCTTCTGTCGATTCAATTTTATATTATCTTACAGGCCTGGAACCAAGAACACGAAACCCGATGCATTGTCTCGTATTTCTGAGGAGAATGGGACAACCAAGACTGAGGTAGAGTTTATCTTGCCAGATAATGTACGTCTGTCTATGACCCAGCTGGAGTCGGACCTACAACGGGCCAATCGGACCCATCCTCCTCCTGCCAACTGCCCTAGTAACCGTATATTTGTTCCCAGCAACAAAATAAAAGAGGTACTTGAACTCTGTCACAATTCACATTTGTTTTGTCACCCTGGTATTGCTAAGACCCTCTGTGTGGTTAAATCACAGTTTTGGTGGGAGACCCTTACTAAAGATGTCAAACATTTTGTTAACTCCTGCCATTCTTGTAACCAAGCCAAGACCTCTCGTCGTCCACCAGCAGGTCTCCTTCGGCCTTTGCCTGTTCCATCTCGTCCATGGTCCCATATTTCAATGGATTTTATTACTGGCCTCCCAACCTCGTCGGGTAATACTGTTATTCTCACGATCGTGCATCGATTTTCCAAAATGGTTCACCTCATTCCTCTCCCCAAGTTACCTTCTGCTAAGGAACTTGGTGATATCATGGCCAAGGAGATGTTTAGACTACATGGACTACCAAATGACATCGTTTCTGACAGGGGCCCTCAGTTTGTTTCAACATTTTGGAAGGAGTTTTGTAGTCTTCTGGGCATCACAATTAGTCTCTCTTCAGGGTTTCATCCTCAAACAGATGGTCAGAGAGAGCCAACCAAAAAGTGGAGACCAAGCTATGCCTGCTCTGTGAAGGAGATCCCAGTAAATGGTCCACTAACCTCCCCTGGGTCGAGCATGCGATTAACTCCCTACCTTCATCATCATCAGGTTTGTCTCCCTTTCATGTTGTGTTTGGTTTTCAACCACCTGTATTTTCTATCCAGGGGAGAGAAGCACAGGTGCCCTCTGCTCACCACACCATCTTGAGGTGCCAACGCACCTGGAGAAGGGCCAGGAGGGCTCTCCTCAATGCCAATGCCACCTACGCCAGGGGTTCTAACAAGTGCCGGTCCACTCAACCCACTTACCAGGTTATCAACAAGGTCTGGCTCTTTACCAGAGACCTTCCGCTACGAGTGGAATCTCGTAAGCTAGTACCCCGGTTCATTGGACCCTTCCTCATTAATAAAATTATCAACCCTGTTGCCGTTCGCCTTCAACTGCATCGTTCACTCAGGGTTCACTCCACTTTTCACGTCTCGCGCCTAAAGCCTTTTGTTCTGCATCGATTCAAGTCCTCCTCCAGTCCCCCTCCTCCTGCCCGACTGATTGAGGGTGCTCCTGCCTACACCGTCAGGAGACTCCTTTGCTCCAGGTGGTGGGGGCGGGGTCTTCAGTATCTGGTGGACTGGGAGGGATGTGGTCCACAGGAGCGTTCCTGGGTACCTACTCGCCACATCCTGGACAAGGACCTTATCAAACAGTTCCACACCTCTCATCCCATTCAGCCTGGTGGTCCGTCAGGAGCCGGACCTTGAGGAGGGGGTTCTGTCATGATTTTGCCCTTCACAGCCTGTCATTTTTGTGTTTTTTCCTGCCAAGCTCTGCCTGTTCCTGTCACTCACTCTCACCCAGCAATCAAGCTCATGCTCTACACCTGTTCTCCACCCTACTTAAACTCCCTGCATTCACTCAGTCAGTGCCAGATTCTCGAACCTTTCAAGCAGTAGAAATCCAGCATACCTGATCTTGTCTCTTGCCATGACTCCTTGCCTGTTTTTGACTCCTCGCCTTGCCTGAACCCTCTTGGATTTTGTCTGCCTATCTGCCCACGGTTTCTGACTCCGTCTTCCCCTTTTGACCACGTCATTTGGATCACGACTCGGCCCTGTTCTCGCTTCTCCTCTTTTATGGTTTTTGACCCCTCCAACAATTTGCAGCCCACAATTCTGGATTTCCCTATTCTGGACCTCAAGTCCTTTAATCTGCTCCACTGCAGCAACCTGCTCTTCTGGAGGGACATCACCGACTGCAGTGTGACTACAGACTCTGCTGCAACATCAAGACAGAAGGTTAGTGCAGACACCAAAATTCACCTGCACGTCCAGAACTTGGTCCAAGCCACTAACACTTCTGTCTTGACAGATTGGACCTGGCCCAGGACCCAGACCTCCACCAGAGTTTTTCCTGTTCACAATAAACTTGTTAAACTGCTCTTGGGCTTGTTGTTGTTGTTGCTGACCCAAAACCCAGATCTTGTCAGAATGTCAAGCAAGTAACAATTTGCATAATGAAGATAGATTGATCGGCTGATGTCTATTTAAAAATAAAATTAAAATAAATTTAAAAAAAAGGTCTGACATCTATTTTGCCGTGCAATCTACCTTTGCAATGTACTGGTAAATCGCGATTGCTGTATTGGGCACCCCTGATTTAGCACGAGGGACACCAAGGCATAGTCCGTACCAAGCAGAGACTGCGTGAACTGTTCTGGTGGCCCCAACTTGACAAACTTGTACATTCTGTCATTGTTTCCTGTGTTAACTGCCGGCTCAGTGATAAGGTAGCTATAACTGCTCCTGCTCTGCTTACACCCGTTGAAATGCCCAGTAAACCATGGGAAAAAGTTGCAATAGACATTACAAGTCCATTTGAAAATGCTACATGGGACTGATGTTATGCTATTTTACTTACAGATTACTACAGCAAATGGCCTGAGGTTGCATTCGCCTCTACTGTAACTAGAGATGTCATAATTCGCTTTTTAGCCACTGTGTTCAGTAGGGAAGGTAATCCGACATACCTTTCTCAGATAACGGTTGTCAATTTACTTCTCATGCATTTAATAAACTTTCTGAGGGAGAGGGAGATACAGCACTTAAAGTCTAGTGCAGGGGTCTGCAACCTGCGGCTCTGGAGCCACATGAGGCTCTTTGGTTCCTCTGCAGTGATTCTTTCAAGCTTTGACCAAAACTGACATAAAACTGAATTTTATTGGTTGTTATATCAACAATAAAAAAGGACTAGTTTAACTCTTTTCCTGACATTTCTTTTGCTGGAACACGTACAAGGAGTAAAATATACTCACTTTAACTTAATGCTTTATTTCTGTACTTAATTTTTCCACAATAAAAAAATGCATAGGTCTGCATAGTTCATAATTTTTATTAATTAAAAAATTATTCATCCCCTTTTACAAGAATCTAGTCTTTTCATTTGTCTTAAATTGTAAAAATCTAAATTATTAGATATTTTTGTAGAGGTTGGCTCCTCTACCCCTCCTTTCTCTGTTGTTTGTGTTGTCGTAATTATCTTTCCACAGCTGCTGCTCATTACCTGGACCAGGTGGAGGAGCTATTTAATCGGGAGCCTCACTCCAGATCAGTGCCAGAGCAAAGTTCTACCGAGCTCCATGTTCCTGTGACTACTGGCTGGCTGACTTCAAGCTCCTTATCGTTTTCCCTGCATGGCAGCAACGTTTCTCCTTCTCCACCTTTTTTCTCCTGTGTGCCTCACCTGGTTCCTGGTTTCTCCTCACCTCCGCCCCGGCTCCCTTGGTGACTTTGTAAATACACTTGTTAAAATACTCTCCTGGTCGCACCGTGGATTATTGGATTCTGGTCCTGTCTCCTGTTTCTCGTGCTCCTGGAACAACAACGACAAGTAAGCTTATTTTTGGATTACTAA
>NW_023622527.1:0-4725 GCF_014905685.2 Nematolebias whitei | reverse complement strand
ACAATGTTTACAGCTTGTGAAGAGAACTACTCATTTTTATTTACATAAACAGTAAGTAATGATTTTTATTCCTCATTCAAAGAAGAAATCAGGTTAATATGCAGTTCTTGATTTTCTGTCTTCAATGAGCAAGTTTTGTAAGTGTGTGTCAAAGTTCAGGTTTCGGTCAACTAAAAAGTTTACTGAAAAGAAATGTCATGTTTAACTTTTACAGAAGATACAGGAGAGTTTGACTCCACGAAGTCTGGTTTTCTCCAATAATCTTTCTGTCTGCTTTAAACAAACTTAATCTCTATCCTTGACTTTCATAACACCTTACATCACAAACCACACCTCTGTTCTGGTCCATCCACGAATCAGAAAGCTCTCAAATGAACCGGAAGTCGAACCCATTTAAATGTGGCAACTTCCCAGTTCTCAAAGAGAAGTGTCGTCTAAAAGTTCCGTTGTCGTGTCGAGACGAGACGTGACGAGATGAAAAGAGCTTTGAAAGAGTTGGAGACGTAAAGAGTTCAGAGTTCTTGGATGCAAACGCATTCAAGATGATCCAGAGACGGTTTTGGGGATTATAACTTCTGTTTGGATAACCTCACACGACTCCTAGGGGTTTGGCTGTCCTCACGGAGACGCTGAAAGAGTCAGAAGGGAACTCTACACCGACGCTGATTATCATCTGCCAGGTAAAAGTCCTATTCGACCAAGCGTACCGTGGGCCAAGCTTATTCTCCAAAGAGCGTGTTGTTCTGGTACCACAGATAAATTCCCTCACACATCTCTCTGTAAGATAAATCTCCATTTTCCATCTTAAACTCTCCTTTCTCCTAAAAATCATTACAGATATTTTAGAAATGTCTGAAGCAAAGTTTCTCAATCACCGCCGTGTGATTGATGTCTGCTGTTCTGCTGAAAAGTGACAACAATCGCCGTATTGTTCTCACTTCCTGTGAAACTAGCCATGTTATTGTTTTCATATTTTGCCAAATTAATGTAAATGTTTGATGTTAAACTTTGATTCTGTAAATAAATGACCGCATTCATTTTGATGGGTCAAAGATAAATAACGTCTCTCGTTACATTTCTGTTAAACTCAATGCACGCATGCTACACAGTCAGAAAAATGAAGAACCCGTGAAATGTATGAATATATCCTGCATATGTCATACTACATAAGCGAGCCTTCATGGTAATTGAATTTAATTCCACTCCCAGATAAACAATTGTCTGGGCCGGGCAAATCGAGCTTTTCTTCCAATTTATGGCGAAGCCCAGATTTAACAGGTGTGATGCCAACACCTGAGCCTGTATCAGCGCTTCCTGTCTGGAGTGTGACAGGAGCAGCAGGTCATCCAGGTAAAACAAAACTCTCATCCCTGCTCTGTGCAGTGGATGCAGGGCTGTCTCCACACACTTTGAGAACGTACGAGGCGCGAGGGAATACCCGAAAGGCAGCCTGTTGTACTGGTACTTCATCCCCTGAAAGGCGAAACGCAGAAATTTCCTGTGTTTTGGGATGATCGGTATGTGAAAATAAGCATCTTTTAGATCGATGGAAACAAACCAGTCGTTTCTCTGGATGCTGTCCAACAACTGTCTGTTTGTTAACATGTGAAACGGTCTGTTCATGATCGCTTTGTTGAAAGCTGACAGATCCAGAATCGGTCTCATCCCTCCAGTCCTTTTGGGGACCAGGAAGTAGCGTGAGTAAAACCCTGTGTTTTCCTCTTTGTTGGGAACTCTTGAGATTACACCTTTTATCAGAAGCTCCTGAACTTCTGCATTTAAGGCTGAGATTTGGTCTGGTGATGACAGGACCGTCTCTATAACTCCTCCGAACGGAGGGGGTCGGGTTGCAAATTGCAGCGTGTAACCCTTGCATAACACTCTGTCCATCCATCTGTCCGGCGAACAGGTTTTTTGCCACTCTGCGTAACGTTCGTGGAGTGGACGTGCGTTTAAATGATGTGCCGTGTTTTGAACGGATGTCATCCAATCCTCCGCCTCGACCGCCGTCATGCGTCGCGGAAATGTTTTCCGCGTGACCCAAGGCGAGGCTTCCTCGAAAGGGCTGTTCTGCGCGCGCCCGTGCGCTGTGTCTGGATTGCGGACCAACCTTCATGTCCGGGCGGGGCGGTGTGTGCTGAGGCGAAGCGTGTGCCAGCTGATGACGTCGTGAGGCTGCACGTTTAACGTCGCTGTGCGAACATTGAGATGCGGAGGGCGTGACTTCATCAACGCCGTGCTGTCGAAGTGAAGGTTGTGAGCCTCGCGGGAGCGCACGTTTTCTCTGGAGGGATGCGCGCCGCTCTTGCTGAGGGCGGGGCTCGTCACTGCATTCATTCAGCTGTCTCACGCTTATGCCGCCGTGAGCTGCCGATCGCTGAGACGCGGTGGATGACGGCCGCTCGCGTTTGCTCAGGAGAGGCGTGTGTTGTTTTCGCTGAGAGTGGGGGCCTCCACCGGACCCGGCCTGCGGTCCCACATTTATACCGATGTGAGCCAGTGAGCGCCGGGCAGCTGTGCGTGCATCATCAACACAGTGCCGTTTGGATGGGGGCTGTTTGCCTCGCTCGGGTGCGCGTTTAACACCGCTTGGGTGGTGATCGTGCGGGTCTGATTGACAACAAGTTATTTCGCTTACCGTGGTGTCGCGTGAGCGTCTGGACATGTGATGGAGCGACGGTGGGTTTAAAAAAACCTTTATATAAGGACACCGGCTCTCTATGTGTGGAGGATGTGTGTGTAGTGGCTGTGAGCTTATCCGAACTTACAGACTGGCTAAAAACAGGTACTTTGATCTTTGAAAAATCATTTATTTCAATTCCTGTGTCATTTATACACACATCCTCCGCAGAACGTCATTTCTTAAATCTTCTCCCCCGTGAGCTCTGCGGTTTGTTTGCCCCGAGCGCCGTCTGCAGGCGATCTCTGGGGAAACGCTGAAGTGCAGGTTGCCGGAATGAGGAGGGGTGGTCTCTGACGGGCGGGGCTGGTGGTGGAGCTGGGCGAGACGAAGTTGCTGCTGCCGTGGAGCGTCGATGTTTCTGCCTCTGCTCTCGACGGTCTCTCCAGCGGGCTGGGGGACGGGATGAGCCGCGCGGCTTGATGAGATGGCGCACAGCTTCCGACATCTCCTCTGACTGCTTCGAGTTCGCCAGCATGGTCTTCAAGCTGCTTCCGAACAGCGCGTCCGATGAGATGGGGCCCTCCATCAGGTCCTTGTGCAGCTTTTCCGGCAGCAAGGGAGAGTGACGAAGCCAGGTGGAACGTTGGATTACCGTCATCCACGCTGCAATCCTCGACAGGCAAACCGTGGAAGCAGCGCACATGTTGAAGATGGCGTCTGCCGATTTACACAGGGAGCTCTTTGTCTCCTCCGGCAGGTCTGAGGCCTCCAGCCTTTTCGACATGCTAAATGCTAATAGCGCCACGTTGTTATTAGCAGCGGCCGCCTGAAAAGCACACTGGTGGGCTCTGTTGGAGAGCGCGGTCACCGCCTGGTCGTGTTTCCCCAGAGGGACGGGACGCTTCTCCAGCCTGGACATCTTCGCTCCGAAGGCTTCCGCGAGGCTTGGCTCAAGGGGGGGTACCGAGGGATAGCCCCGCTCGGTGAACCCCTCCACTCTGGTGATGGGGGCGTAAGTGGAGACGGGCGCCCTTAACCTACCAGGACCGGCTGCGGCCTCGTTCCAGTACGATGTCACCGCTGGAAAACGAGGCCAAATGGGATCAGGACGGCGAGCCGGCGTGGAGCCAAACCTTCCCGCAAGATCATCCGATCTGAGCGGGGGGGGGGGGGGGGACGGAGAGCCCCTTTACGTTAGCAGCTTCCCGGATAATGGCGGGCAGCTCCGAGAGGAGCGCGCCGACGGCAGGGAGCGGTGTGGTCGCTGAAGCGGGAAACCCCGGGGGAGTCGAGCATCCGCTCGGCCTCCCTCTTTCCAACACTGCGCTCCCCGGGAGGGAACGAGCGTCGGGGCTGCTGCTAACGTCACCGGTCCCAGAGGAATCATCCGATTCACTCCGAGAGCCGGCGTCGAAGAAATCCATGGCGTCGTCCAGCGAGCAGTCTCCCGCCACGGACAGGCAGTCCTCGATGGTAGCCTTAAACAAGGCTGCTCTCCTCTGCCTTTCCTCCGGTGGAAGTTCATCACAGAGGCGGCAGGAGGAAGCGCGGGCGACGTGGCGGGGACCCAGGCATCCTTCGCAGGTGTCGTGCCGGTCGAAGCTAAGCAAGTAACCGGTCTTGCAGGAGGGACACAAGCGGATGGTGCTGGAGCTGGAAATCTCGATGAAAAGGTCAGTTGTTTTATTATACTAGCTTGCTGAAGAAAAATGGGAGCAGATTACCCGCTCTTAATGTAATTTATACGGATCGGGTGGGGCCCACACAGCAGGTGGGCGTGGACTAATTTTTTCAGTATGATGCTTGCGCATAACGGGATAAACCCATCAGCGACAGCCTTAAAGGGCGAAGCCTATATGACATAGAACAGTACATCCCCAGACATGGGTTCCCAACTCTAATTAGGTCTGATAATGGGACTCATTTAAAAAATGCAGATCTGCAGAAGGTTGAAAAGGCCTTGGGTTTGAAGCATGCTTTCGGTACGGTTTACCACCCCAATCGCAAGGGAAAGTGGAAAGATTGAATGGAAACCTGAAACAAAAGTTATCAAAGATCTGTGCACAGACAAATTCCAATTGGCTTGATGCGTTGCCTATCGC
>NW_023622526.1:0-4726 GCF_014905685.2 Nematolebias whitei | reverse complement strand
GTTCCCAAGAGAAAGACGCACTGCTTTTGGTTTTGTTTTCCCAAAATGAAAAAAAAGTACAGAGGATGATGTGTTTCTCACAGAAAAATTTTGTAAGCAGTGCCTGCTTTAGTTGTTACTGAAAGCAGCTGCCACAAGAGATATGTTGCTATTCTACAAAAGTGAAGAGAGATTTTCTTGTAGAAAATATTTTACAGGTCTATATTTAAATTCCAATGTGCAGATGTGGTAAAATGCACATTTCAAAACATCTTTACCAAATATCGATATAATTATGGTTATATTATGTGCCAAAAGCCAAAGGAGGAAAATGGTTTTGCCTATGATTGTCTGTTACCAAAGTGTCGCATGAACCAATGGACAAATTTTGTTGAAAATCACAGAAAGTATTTATTTAATGCACCTTTCGAACTGATTAAATTTTGGAATCAGCCTCATTAAAGATGGCTGCCACAACTTTTTTTATTGAATCATTGAACATACAGAACAAGTGAACACAATAACAGAATAAATGACAAACTAAGATTCCAATGATACATATAAACGTAAAAAAAATCTACTGTCATGCCTCCTAAATTCAACATATTCTTAAACAAATTATCATAAAAACCATCATAAAATTAAATTTAGGTATGGCTGCCACAACTAACTTGACCTTAACAAACAAAATAGAAATGGTTTTAATTCTGTCGAATTCTACAGACACTGCGCTAAAGTTTGCACTGGTAGTTGCTGAGACTGATCTCCAACAAATATTTTGAGTGCTACCTGATGGTGCAAGAATTTTGTTAAAAAATTGCCATTGACTATTTGATGTCAACTCTGTAAGCAAAACATTGCAATTCAAGATGGATGCCACAGTCAATCGAACATAGAAAACACAAAAATTATGACAATTTGGTCAATTATACACAAATTGTCCGAACATTTTGCTAGACAGTAGCTCAGTGTCATGAATAGCACATAATCAAATTAAAAAATTAACTCATCGTTCAAGATCTCAGTTTAAAACTTCAGATTTAACTGTTGGAGTCAGCCATCTTAGCCTATTTGAGGAAAAAAGCACAAGTCTATATATATATATATATATATATATATATATATATATATATATATATATAAAATCTTGCAGAAAGTAATTACTGAATCTACATCTCCAATAAAGAACTTTTTCAATGAGTCCAATTCAAAACAAGAGCTATTTGGCATTAATTAACAGAAATTAACATGTGATTCTTGACTTGCCATTGTGTATCTCTTCCTCTCAAATCCAGCCAGTCAAAGCAGATGGCCGCTTGTCCTGAGCCTGCTTCTGCTAAAGGTTTCTTCCTCATGAGGGAGTTTTCCCTTTCACTGTTGCCTTCATGCTTGCTCAAGATGAGAGTTTTTCAATGGAATTAAATTCAAAGCAGTCTGCTCCTCAGATAAATAATGCTAACTTATTTCTTTATATATGAATGTGGCGCTATATAAATAAACTGAACTGAATTGAATAGAAAAATGTTTATACTTCAGTCAATTTGGCAGATTTTGAGCTTAAATTTAATGTGGTAGTAGCTTTGAGAGTCATTTTCAACACATACTCTGACTGTAACATCTTACAGTATTGCATAAGATTACACATAATGTTATTTTCGAAGTTGCACTAAAACAGCTAAACTTCTGTCATTTCTCAGCATAAGATGATCTCAGTCTAAATCTCTGCCATAAAAGTCAGCTTTTGATATGCGTACCTTCAAAGAATGCTAGAATGTTTTTTAGAAATATGCAGCGGTGACAATATCTCACTTCCATCCTTTGTTTCCAGACTGTGATGCATCATGCCTCACATGCTTTGGACCCCACTTGGGCTCCTGCACCAGCTGCAGAGAGGATCAGAGGCTAGACAACCACAATTATTGCATTCCATCAGCCTACAAGTGCTTGCCTCGGCAGTACGCAGCCCTGGATGGAGAATGCCATCCTTGCCACAAATTCTGCCACAGGTGTTCAGGTCCAGGCAAAACCCAGTGCCTGAGCTGCAACCAGGGACATCTCCTACTCAGTGAGTCAAGTTTGGTTCAGTTGATGTGCACCCTGTTGCTTCTCATAATTCTGCAATACATTTGCTAAAGCGAATTGTGTGACTGTATGTGTGTGTTTGTGTGAATTGGAACAGATGGCACCTGTGTGGATGAATGCCCAACAGGCTACTATCAAGAGGAATTGGGGCAGAAATGTGAACCTTGCCACGCTTCCTGTCAAACTTGTGTTGGGAAGCAGAGCCGCCAGTGTCTCACCTGCAAAGCTCACCTTTTCCACGAGGCCAAAGAGTGTGTGGAGACCTGCCGGCACGGGTAGTTTAAACTGCTCACTATGTAGCTGTGCCCCTCACCTATTACAGTTAAAGTGATGGCAAAGAGTGTCATTAACAAATGATCAGTCTGGAGACCTAATGTCACTGTAGGTAGCTAGACAGGTTTGGATATGGAGGGTAAATTATCAGGAGGTTTTAATAGCACTTTATGAGGCCCGGTGCAGCAACTGAGTGAGATAAGTTAATGTTCCGTGAAATTGATGAGTGGTTAAATACTCAAGGGAAAGTAAACCAGATATAAATGCTACTTAAGTCCTTTCAGAGCTCCATGTAAACATTGCTATCCTAATTGTTGAGAGGATATGTGTTACAATGGCTTTTTCTCAGTTGCATGTTGTCATATCTGAACCCATCTGAAATTATATAGCTCCGTATGAGGCCATGGAAGGGAATTTCCTGTGAGAATGGACAAACCTCTAATCTCATTTCATTTAATTTAATTTAATCTAACATAACTTTCATCACCTGTTCTCTAGTCACTATGGAAACACTGCTTCGAGGGTGTGTGAGAAGTGCGACCCAAGTTGTGGTGAGTGCATAGACAGTGGGGAGGATGGCTGCCTGAGTTGCACTCCAGGCCTCGTCTACTTGCGGAGGGAGGGCCGCTGCCTCCCCTCATGTCCTCAGGGATACCACCATGACTCAGCCCACAGGACCTGCGAGCCCTGCCTTGCCAGCTGCAAAACATGCTCAGGTACACATATGGGAAGAAAATTTTACTGTAGGCCCACACTCATAAGTTAAGACAGTTTCAGTGCTGTTTTTTTCCCCATGGACTTGAAATGTGTGTTAAAGAACTTAAGTTATGCTCTGTGGCCCATTAAAAAAATAAACGTTTTATACAGGGCATCCTCCAAAGACACTCTAATTTAAACCATAAATGCAGAGTAAGTTTATCAGTGCTGTTAGATTGTCCCGCAGCTCTGTATGACTCTCCTTGTGAATATGTGGCTAAATATAAGGTAAAAGTAAAGATAAACTAAATGACTGAGCATAAATCTAACTGCAAACAATGAAATTAGTTACCCCCTTGTGTTCATATTTGACTTTATCTGCTCTCTTTTATATGTTTATGTTATTCTGGCTGCAAGGCATGCTACTAATTGTGAATCTATCCCTTTTAAACTGCTGACCCTCGTGGCCTTCACAAAGAGAGAAAAATACACTGAATATCAGAATGCAGAGACCATTCGGCCCAGACTTCCTCCACAGTTGTTGTTCACACATGCACCTCACAGTTGGAGATTCTGAGCTGGAGATGCACTCTCACAGCTGGAAATGTGAGAGGGGTGTCTGGGTAACAGTGCAGAGGAGCCAGAATGATGTGGAAATGTGTTTCAATTACACAATGTGGAAAATGTACGGTGAGGGTGTTTAATGATTGTTTTGGTGCGCATATCAATGCAACATGTGTTTAAATGTGTACCCATCATTGTTGAGAAAGTGGAAAACAACATACAAGTCAATAAATAGGAGTATAATCAAGAAACACTTCAATAGATTACCAGATTACGTATTATGTTATATAAATGGTAAATGGACTGTACTTATATACTGTTTTTCTATCTTATTTCAAGATACTCAAAGCGCTTTACACTACAACCTGTGCCTCATTTACCCATTCACACAGCACTCTACTAGATCTCTACAAAGCTAATGGAACAAATCATTCTAAAGAGACTAATCAGAGCTTTATCACATTCATACACTGATGGGACACACATCAGAGGCTATGAGGGGTTCAGTGTCTTGCCCAGGGACACTTCAGGATGTGACTGCTGGTGGATTCGAACCCCCAACTCTCGCATTGGAGGACGACTGCTCTATCCACTCAGCCACAGCCACCCCACCATATATTTAACAGTAAGAATAAAATTATTGAGATGGAAATGCAAAGGCTTTTTAGAAAAACATTTTTGTTCAAGAATGACACCAGAGCTCAAACTGATGTAACTTTCCTAAGATGAAAAGCTCAGGAAACTGCTTAACTGCTCCAGGTGAACTTTGGTGTCATTTTGGCCCTTTGCTTCAGTCTGACATATTTCTGTGCTGTGTGACCAAATTACCAAATTAATTTTATTTAAAAAATGATTGTCCAAAGCACAAAACCAATAACTCTACAGTTTCACATCTAGATGGCCAGAGATTGTGTCAAGGCTTTCTTTTCCCACAGTTCTACAAAAAAAATAATAATAAAAAAAATAAAACCTCAAAGCTTTTATTTTGCTATACTATGAATGTGTAGTACTTTGCAGTCCATTTATCATGGATTTGCTCAATTGCGGGTTTTCAAAATAAGATTGGACATGACACAAACCTGGCAAATTGATAGATAAGCCACACGATTGGCATGGAATTTTTATTTAAAAT
>NW_023622525.1:0-4727 GCF_014905685.2 Nematolebias whitei | reverse complement strand
CTGGAGAGACGAGTGACGTGTCTGTCGTCACTTCCTCTGATGTCAGATTGTAAAACCCACCCCCGCTGCTGCTCTGCTCATTGGTTGATTCAGTCACGTGACCCGGAAATGAAGCTCGTCTTCATAGTGAATTTCAATCTGTTGTTTAAAGTTGAAAACACTTTAAAGTCGGCTCTGAACCGCTGATCCAATCATTAAAAGCCTAATCGCTGAAACTTCGCCACGTTCAAGTTTTAAATCCGTCATTAAATGGTGATTTTGGACCTCGCTAGCCGATGCTAAGTCTTAAGCTAACGGCTAAAGACCGGATGTCACCAAAGCCACAGGAAGTCATCGCGACTCCTACTGTACATCACTAACAGTGACAGGTTAAAATAAATAAGGTTACACTGCCACCTCCTGTTGGAAACTCGAAATCACAGTTTGACTTCGTGTTTAGGATATTTGTGTCATGAACCAGAGGCCGGATCGCAAACAACAACAACAACCACTGAGAGGGTTAAAAGATTTATTGTGAAATAAAGTAAAACTCTGGAGTAGGTCCAGTTCTGGGCTGGTTCCGATCCTCTGATTGGTAGTTCGAGATTGGGTAGTGTTGTAGTGGCGGGCTGCCAGTAGAAGTAGAACTGATGTTAAGGTCCACTGGAACGGAGTCGAACAGGCTTGCAACTAAAAGATAAAGGTTAGTAGATGCAGGGGGAAAAAGACTAATTGGGGAAATGAATCTGTGGGAATCAGATTCAGGGGTAAGGATAAGTCCGTGATACAGAATGAGCTTGACCTTTAATCCGTGATCCAAAAAACAGTCAGAAGGGAAAGGCAGAGTTCATACCGTGAAGTCAGTTGTTCAGCAGAAGTATCCAGTACGTGATCCAAAGAGAGAGTCAAAAAACAAGAGCATGAGTCGGTACCTGATCAGATGAGCAAAAGCAGACGAGGGCTGAGGCAAAAGCGTGGTCGTGGTCAAGGCAAGGGTCATGAACGTGATGAGTCAATCAATGGAATGCTGGAAAGTCTACTGCTGATGAGACAGGATAGAGAATCTGGCCCAGACTGAGAGGAATGAGTGAGCTTAAGTACTGACTGGACCAGGTGGTGGAGCTGTGGGATAATGAGCGGTGACAGGTGACATGAGTTGAGTAATTACTGAGTGTGCAGCATGACAGAGGAGCTGACAGAGAGCAGAGCTATGACAATTTGGGTGAAATTAAACGTTTTGTTTATTTCTCTCAGAAGCATTTTTGAGTTAATAAACATTCCTCAAGCTGATTTGTACTGTTATCTTACATTTAAAAAGTGATTAAAGTATTTATGCCCAGAGAAGGCGTTTACTAAGAAATTTTTTCATTCACTGATAAATTCTCACAAGGTGCAAAATGAAAAATTAAGAACTTTTGATAGATACAGTCTAGATAATCACAGAGTTGATAAGTTTACTCAATTGCTGAAAGGAAAATACACGTTTAATTGCTAAAACACCAAATATAGAATAAATATATCAGAAAAAGGAAACTTTTCTGATTTGTTTTACGACCTAAAACACCACATCTTCCTATTTAATTTTAAATAAAAGATAATGGCAGGGGCAGAGGAAAACATTGACCTTTCAGACTCCCAGTCAGAAGATGACAGTCAACAAGATGACATCATCCAGGGAGCTTTAAATATTTTAACAACCCCAGTAATTGGTACACCATTAGAAGAGATGGATGAAATTCAGAAAGCTACGGTACTGAAAAGTTTAGCAGAAAATGCCACGGTGGCAGAGAATAAAAAGCTGAGCCTTGAACGGTTAGCAAAAATTTCTCTGCTTCTCAAAGACAAATTGGATCAACAGGTTGAACAAAATGACGTGCTGTCTAAAGCATATGCAGCAGACAGAGAGGAATATTTCAAATTCATGGCACAGTCTAAACTTGATGAAGAGACCAGTGCACGTGAGTTAAAACGTGAGAGGGAGCTCTCACAAAATTACCTTACTTTACAAGCTCACTCATATGAGGAGAAATTGAAGGAAAGGGAGGTCAAGTACCGAAAGTTGTGTTCAGACAATGATGCTCTACAACAACAGTTGCAAGAAGCATCAAATGCTCTGAGCGGATGCAAATCTGAGATAGACGCGCTTAAAACACAACTTTACCATGCAGAACGGAAATAAGGTGAGAGGCATGGACAGAATGTGGGGACACACTTGGGCTTCAGACCCAAATCTCCTTACATCACACACACCTCCACCCTTACCTAAAGTAGCAGGGACAGACCTGAACAGGTCTCCACTACCAAGCAGGCAAGAGAGACCATTGAAACTTCCTCTTTCAATAGATGAACTTCAAAAACTCTCAAAATATGTACAACGCTTTGTACCTGGCCCAATGGGTTCAACTGGTACAAAAGCGTATGTAAATGACCTAAATTTCAGACTGAGTGGTTATCCTAATGCTACGGTTGAGGATAAAATCAGTCTGATAAGGCTCACTTCGGACAGAGAGGTGTTCACCTTCATCGAGCGTCAACCTGATGCCACGAGAAGGGATTACAACCTTCTGTGTGAAGCTTTGATCAGGGAATACGACCCCTGCACAGGACCTGCTGGCTTCCCAGCTGCAGACAAGGTCACGCAAGGGAAGCATGAACATCCAAAGGTTTATTACAAAAGAATCTTCCAAGCTTATTTTGGTTACAGAAATGAAACCGGAATGGAGGAAGAAGAAGGTTTTAAATTTGTTTTCAGCAAAAATCTTCACACTGACATACGAACGTCAGTACAAATGATGGCAAATTTCAAAGAAAAATCCATCAATGTGATTAAACAGTGTGCTGTGAATGTGTTTGAGGCATGTTCTCATGCTAAGATGCCCATAGAGGTGTTTCCTGGTGTAAAGGTTAAACCCCACTCGCTACAACTGGAAGGACGGCGTGCATCGCCTCCTCCTGCTAAGACAGGCGAGAAAAAGCAGTCTTTTCAAACTAACAAACCGCGTCATGAAGGTGCACGCTGGGACAAAAAAGCTCCTCTTTCAGAGGATGAACGTGATTATCGTAAATGGGGTGTGCGTAGGACGCAAAGATATGGGAACCAAGGTGACCCATATTATCAGGGGAAGTCCGAAAAGGAACCCCCAAAAGACGTACCTAACCATCCCCCACCTCTGACGAAACGAACCGAGGCGAAAAAATCACAAAGGTTCCAGAAACAAGGCCCTACACCTCTGAGCTCGGAAGAGACAGAGAAACTACGCAGGTTGTTAGAAACTTTGAAACACACTGACACGGGAAACCAACCTGGAGCACTATGCAGTGATGTAATCACTATTACATCTGAGGGCGCGAATGACAACATCACAGGTGTCGGTGGAACCCACCAAGACATTGTAGTTGTTGCCTCCAACAACCCCTCATCGGAAGAAGGGGGGGTAAACTCACACACAAACGATGACGAGTCATCGCAAGCTGAACACTCAGAAACAGCTACTGCTGTGCTGACGGTTCAGACAAACCAAGATTACACAGACAAGGCTGAACGTGTGAAGAAACGTCAGAAAAAAACCTAAGAGGTTTCTGTGTAACTTTTTCAGAAGGGGGGTCGCCAAGAAGGCATACCTGTCAGTAACGCTCGAAGGTGTCCTCACACATTAAGCACTACTGGACGGTGGGGCAGACATAACAATTATGTCAGCTAGACTGTTCGAGGAGCTGAGGACAGCCGCTAGTGGTGTTAACAGGGTAATACCTCTCACAGAATGTGCTATAGAAATGCAGGGTCTCTCAGAGAAGAGGACAACCCTGACAGCTATAGCAATGGTTCACATGCAGATTGGCAGAATGACACTATACCACCCGGTACACATGTCTAGTGTTGACTCATTCCCATTTTTGGTTGGCCAGGATTTTATAAATCGCTTCGACGCGATTATAGATTATGGTGATCAAACGATGTGGGCAAAGGTGAGCAAACCACTGCCAATAGAATTGCCTCCTGAGTGTAACACAGACTGCCTAACAGCAGGTACCGCGGAAGGCGCAAAGGACTCCTCAGCCGTGGACACGAGCCCGGTGAGTATTCCTCTGACATCATGTGGAACCAAAGAGACCCACCCGGTGGTCCACACTCTGACCCAACAAGACAGCCTCCTCTGTGAGCTGAAGCAGTCAGAGTCCACCAAACACTACATACCACTGGTAGTTAAAGGTGTAGAGATCCAAGGATCCCACACCAACGATGCTGTTCTGTCTCTGTGGACAGATAAATCAGCAATTAACCGAGCTTTCTATGAAACCTTGGTTCACAAACACGTGGGTCTAGAACTAATTAAAAAAGCTTTCCGCTTTCCATTAGTTCCCAATAGTTCACAGGTAATGACCGCTGAAGGAGTCATTAACCTAAAACTAAACTGGAACCAACGAGAACTGGTTCACCCGTTTCTCGTGATCCAAAACTTACCACATGCAACCTACATAGGCTCTGACATTTTGGTAAGGTTGGGTGTCCACGTGGACACCATCAACAAGGTGCTGTGGTCCCTAAAACCAGCCACAAAGGATCCTCCTGTGCTAGACACAACAAACCTTAAGGCTGGGCAGACCATTCCAGAGGCCTGCCAGGTTGCTAACAACCAAACCACCACAGTACCACCTCAGGTGATTAACCTAATGGTGCGAATCCACATCATAGCTGGACAAGCTATTAGCCATAAACAGGCATATTTTCAACCTTCTCCTACGTTTTT
>NW_023622524.1:4439-4728 GCF_014905685.2 Nematolebias whitei | reverse complement strand
ATAATCCAGAGAGCAAGGCGTGAGGTCAATAATCCAGAGAGCAAGGCATGACATCAATAATCCAGAGAGCAAGGCATGAGGTCAATAATCCAGAGAGCAAGGCATGAGGTCAATAATCCAGATAGCAAGGCTTAAGGTCAATAATCCAGAGAGCAAGGCACGAGGTCAATAATATAGAGAGCAAGGCTTAAGGTCAATAATCCAGAGAGCAAGGCGTGAGGTCAATAATCCAGAGAGCAAGACGTGAGGTCAATAATCCAGAGAGCAAGACGTGAGGTCAATAATCCAG
>NW_023622524.1:2040-4429 GCF_014905685.2 Nematolebias whitei | reverse complement strand
GTGAGGTCAATAATCCAGAGAGCAAGGCGTGAGGTCAATAATCCAGATAGCATGGCGTGAGGTCAATAATCCAGAGAGCAAGGCTTGAGGTCAATAATCCAGAGAGCAAGGCTTGAGGTCTAGGCATGAAACTGTGAAGGCTTGAAAATCAGGGACCATGGAAGGTGTAATAATTCGGCCCCGGTGGAGAGGGAGAATGGGTCTTATAAAGGGTGAAGAGCAGGTGAACCAGATGAGCTGAACAGGTGAGTGGAATCAGGGCTGATTGCTGTGATAGGCTGAGGGGGTGTGGTGAACTGTTAACTGACAGGAGCTGATGTGAGCAATGACAGGAGCTGAGGGATAAACAAAACATGAAGGAGAGGGGCAGAAAACATGGCATGTCATGAAGGGGCAGGGAAGTGTGCAGATGGGGGGGCAGCAGGGGACGCTAATCATGACAGCTGCTCAATAATCCAGGTAGAAAAGATTTCAAAAGTTAAGTCAGGTCCTCTGGATGGATTAAAAAAATTAAAGAAAATTGTAGATGTAATGGTCAGTGGCCCCGCTGACCCCCCAATTGACCCCTGTCTCACACTCACTCCTTCCTGCTATTGTTTCAGCCCCCATGCCATAGTTCCTCTTCCCCTGTTTTGTAATGCCTATCACCCATCTCCAGCTCAAGCCTACTCCTTCCAAGCCACACCTCCCTTGTTTCTCACAGCAATCATCCGTGATTCCACTCACCTGCTTCAGCTCATCTAGTTCACCTGCTCTGCACCCTTTATAAGACCCATTCTCCCTCTCCACCAGTGCCGAATTATTAAACCTCCCATGGTCCCTGATAGTGAAGCCTTCAATCATAGTATCTTGTTCCATAGTGTTGTATCCTTGCCTTGTCTTGCCTTGACCCTCTCTGGATTTGTCTGCATATCTGACCACGGTAACGACTCTTGCTCTCCCTTTGACTACTCTTTTGGATCACGACTCAGCCCTGTTCTTGCTTCTCTCCTTCAACATGCTTGACCCTTACTGCGACCATCAGACCAACCTCTGGATTTCACCTGCCACGTACAGACTGAGAAGATTGGACTCCTGTCTTAGATCCTGACTCCAGCAACCAGCAGACTAGTTAATAAAAACTGTTCTTGTTTTTGCATTCCTGTGTCTGGCTATTTTGAATCCAAAACCAGTAGAAATATTATGAAAGATGAATAACTGAAGAAGTCTTTCGGATGAAAGACGATACATTTCTACAGCTTCTCGCTGGAACGAGCTGGAGATGTGACTTATTTCAGAAAGGACGTGGCGTGGATTATTGATCATAACTCTGAGTTTACGTGGCCTATCAACACGATTAAAAACAGTTTAAAATCTGTAGTTGTGACACAAATTTAAAGGAGTCGCTGAGAAGCTGTGTCTTCCAGCTACAGACTGAACTCAGTCATGTGACCCACGCGCCTGCGCTTTGATTCGTCCAAAGGAGATACATCGTCAGTCAGAGTAGGAGGCGCCTGACACTCGAGTAGGAGGAGAAATCTCCTCCTGTTATGGAGGAGGCAGAGCGCCACTTGTTTCTCCAGTAAAACTATATTTTATTCTGGTGTGACGAACTCCATCTTCTGCATTGAGTTGACTGTGAAGCCACATACACACGTGCTTTTCTAAGACCCGCCTTCCTGTTAGTAATTGGTCAAGACAATGCGAGATTCAATGTGATTGGATGTAATCCCTGTCTATCAACCAAAGTTAAGATGAGGCGGACCAGAGGGCTGTCCCCCCGGCCGGAGTGCTTTAAGCCCTGCAAACACAACACAAAGCCCTCAGAGACGTTCCATCGTGGTCCTTGTGCATTCCTTTCATCTGAGTTCTCTCCTGATTGCATACAGAAAATTCCCTTTCTATGAAAGAGCTGTAGGGAACAAACTGTTCCCTGTTGAACAAACACAAACATTTCTAACCAAAATAAAATCATTTGTCAGTTATACACACATGCGCGCGCCTAACCTTTCCGAATGTTTTTTAAACGATTAAGCTGCATGAATGTTTGTGTTTTACAGATGGCCGGCGATGACGGGCAGCATCTGAAAGGCAAGTCTATGATGTATTCCTCATGTGTCATTTGCAGCTTATTTTATTTCTCACTTAATGATTTTAACTTTTCTTCTTAATTCAAAAAGCGTTCAATACAAAAATAATATAAAATACAAAAAGTCATCTTGCCATCCACAAGATGACTTCAGTGCTCGCTAAAGTACTTTTGGTGGTGAAGGATCTGTCCAGAGATGTACAGTTCATGAAGATCAAGTTGGCTGAGGGCAGCGTGACACCAGGTGTTGACACCAGGTGTTGACACCAGGTGGTGACACCAGGTGTTGACACCAGGTGGTGACACCAGGTGGTGACACCA
>NW_023622524.1:0-2030 GCF_014905685.2 Nematolebias whitei | reverse complement strand
TGACACCAGGTGTTGACACCAGGTGGTGACACCAGGTGGTGACACCAGGTGGTGACACCAGGTGGTACCCAGGGACCAGCCACTGCAACCCCTGTGCTCCCCTTCCAGCTGCCAATCACCAGTGAACAAGACTTCAACAAGGCAGAGTCATCACTGATGGAAGAATCAGTCCATCTAAAGATGATAATTTATTTGACAGACATTCATTTATCAAATGTAGATCATTTCAGTTTGGTCTTGCTTGTTTTGCCTCAGTGTGTTGAGCTCTTTAGCTACTTGAGCACAAATTTTAGTCTACAAGTTCAAAATGTGTCAGAGCTTGTAGATCTGCTATTTATGAAATGTTTTGAAATTGTGAGAATTTGTGTGGGAGAGTTTGTGTGCACACACACCAAAAGCTAGACATGGGGGGAATAGCACCCCTCAAAAAAATAGGGAGGGGGTAATATTATATTGGATATACACTCTATCTTCCTCACTCTTACTTTTGTGTCTTTCAGCTGCTGCTCAGCAGTTTGACCCAAAGCTGACTGACAAGGACTACAGCAATACTGTCAAGAAGTGGCTTCGTTATGTTCCAGAGCGGGAGGGAGGCATCCCAAGGAACCAGAGACCCAAACAAATGAACCAAAGTCAAACTTACGTTACCCCAACACACACTGTTTCCCTGGTTCATACAGTACAAGGCTTAACCTCATGGACACTGTTCTTCCATGGACAATAGACTGTTGTTCTGTCAGTCAGAAAGGAGTCAGATATGTTTACAGATACAAGAAACTACTTGAATGACTTGTCACTTCAGCCTGTTCTTGCATTGTTGTCTCCAGAGTTGTCCTATAGTTCTATAAAATTACAGACGCTGTTTTGAATATAATATACTGGGCCTCTCTCTGTTTTGTGTCGCTGCACGTACTGCACTGAGCTGTAGCCGGATATCCTGTATATGTCCTCTGCATTTACAGTACCCATCCATAGAATGGTTACAGCGTTCATAGAGCAATTTGAGGTTTATCAGTGGTAGAGCAGTGGTTCTCATTTTTAAACGTGTTCATGTTGACAACCAAATTGACGGCTATTGGCCTGTGGACCCCAATTTGTTTTTGCCTAATATGTCAGTGGAATGAGGTTGGCTTTTTTTTTTACTTCACTTTGATGTCGGTCGGTTGGTACTGTGGACACCCTTGCCTGGTCATTGATAACTGTGGCAGTATGACCCCCACCCTCTTGACAGAAAGACATTTAAACATTGTAGAGATCTCTCAAAGCCATGGTGACACTTTCTGACATCTGACATCTATCAATTGCCTTATCAGTTTATTAAAAAAAAATTCAAGACAAAAACTGGACTAAAAATTTATGGCAAAAGAGAGAAACCATCTGTAAACAGAGGAGGAGGCCTCAGAATTCAACTTCCATAAATTTAATGCAGCTTTAAGACTGATACCCAGCCAGTTTCACACCTAGCAGGAATGTGGCCCATCTGTGAAATAGATTAACAAAGACCTCAACAAATCCCTACTGTAAGTCAGGATTATTGATTAATGCCAAACCAGTTATTAGTTATGATTCTTTTGAATCGCTGTCCCTCAGTCTTTCTCATCCAAAATGGAAATCAGAAAAGCCACTTTTACTAGTTGCTATGTATCGTCCACCAGGAGCTTACTCTCAGTTTTTGTCTGAATTCTCAGAATTATTAACTGACTTATTATCCTGATGCATGCTCAATAATCCAGGTAGAAAAATCCAAAAAAGTTAAATCTGGTCCTCTGGACATTAAAAAAAAAAATGTAGAAACGTTTTCTCTCTCATCCTGAGGACTTCCTCAGTCTGAGGTGCTGTATTCAGCTCAGTCTCTTAAATAGCACCTTCTCAGAGTGGATCAACCAGTTTGCTGCTGACAACCAGAACAAGCTGATCACATGATCAAGAAGGACCATCAGCCTAACAATGGATCATTAGCACCTGATGGCTGTTTACTGTTCACAGAGGGCTGAGTGATACTAGCAATCACAGCATTGTAAGAGGGGGGT
>NW_023622523.1:0-4728 GCF_014905685.2 Nematolebias whitei | reverse complement strand
ATCGTTGGTGTGGGACCCTTGGATCTCTACACCCTTAACTACCAGTGGTAGGTAGTGTTTGGTGGACTCTGACTGCTGTAGCTCACAGAGGAGGCTGTCTTGTTGAGTCAGAGTTTGGATCTCTTGGGTTTCTTTGGTTTCACATGGTGTCAGAGGAGTACTCACCGGGCTCGTGTCCTCGGCTGAGGAGTCCTTTGTGCCTTCCGCGGTACCTGCTGTTGGGCAGTCTGTGTCACACTCCGGAGGCGTATCGATTGGCAGTGGGTTGCTCACTGTTGTCCACATTGTTTGATCACCATAATCTATAATCGCGCCGAAGCGATTTATAAAATCCTGGCCAACCAAAAATGGGAATGAGTCAACATGAGTCACGTGTACCGGATGGTACAGTGTCATATTGCCAATCTGCATGTGAACCATTGCTATAGCTGTCAGGGTTGTTTTCATTTCTGAGAGACCCTGCATTTCTATAGCACATTCAGAGAGAGGTATTATCCTGTTAACACTGGCAGCGGCCGTCCTCAGCTCCTCGAACAGTTTAGCTGACATGATTGTTATGTCTGCCCCACCGTCCAAGAGTGCTTCGTGTGTGAGGACACCTTCGAGTGTTACTGACAGGTACGCCTTTTTGGCGACCCCCTTTCTGATAAAGTTACACAGAAACCTCTTGGGTTTTTTCTGACGCTTTTTCACGCGTTCAGCCTTATCTGTGTAATTTTGGTTTGCCTGAACCGTCAGCACAGCAGAAGCTGTTTCTGAGTGTTCAGCCTGCGATGACACGTCATCGTTCGTGTGTGTGTTTACCCCCCCTTCTTCCGATGAGGGGTTGTGTGAGGCAACAACAGCAACGTCTTGGTGTGTTCCACCGACATCTGTTATGTTGTCATTCGCGCCCTCAGATGTAATAGGAATTACATTACTGCAAAGTGCTCCTGGTTGGGTTCCCGTGTCAGTGTGTTTCAAAGTTTCTAACAACCTGCGTAGTTTCTCTGTCTCTTCCGAGCTCAGAGGTGTAGGGCCTTGCTTTTGGAACTTTTGTGATTTTTTCGCCTCGGTTCGTTTCGTCCGAGGTGGGGGACGGTCAGGTACGTCTTGCGGGGTTTCCTTTACGTACTGCCCCTGCCGATATGGTTTCTCATATCGTTGCATCCTGCGTTCACCCATTTTTCGATAATCACTGGCTTCCTCTGAAAGAGGAGCCTTTTTGTCCCAGCGTGCACCTTCAGGACGCGGTTTGTTAGCTTGAACAGACTGTTTTCTCTCTTTCTTCTTAGGAGGAGGCGGCGAAGCACGTCGTCCTTCTAGTTCAAGAGGGAGGGGTTTAACCTTTACACTTGGAAACACTTCTATGGGCGTCTTAGCATGAGAACATGCTTCAAACACATTCACAGCACACTGTTTAATCTCACTGATGGATTTTTCTCTGAAATTTGCCATCATTTGTACCGATTTTTTAAAATCAGAGTGGAGATTTTTGCTGAAAACAAACTTAAAACCATCATCTTCTTCCATTCCGGTCTCATTTCTGTTACCAAAATAGGCTTGGAAGATTCTTTTGTAATAAACTTTTGGATGTTCAGTTTTGCCCTGCGTGACCTTGTCTGCAGCTGGAAAACCAGCAGGCCCCGTGCAGGGGTCGTACTCTCTGATCAAAGCTTCACACAGAAGGTTGTAATCCCTCCTCGTTGCATCAGGTAGACGCTCGATGAAGGTGAACACCTCTCTGTCTGAAGTGAGCCGTATCAGACTTATCTTATCGTCTACCGTAGCATTAGGATAAGACCTCAATCTGAACTCCAGATCTTTGAGATACGCTTTTGTTCCTGCTGACCCCATAGGCCCGGGAACAAAGCGTTGTACATACTTTGAGATTTTCTGCAAGTCATCCATTGAAGGAGACTGTATCACCGGTCTAACTTGTGTGACTGGTGGTGCAGACTGATCAAGGTCTGCCCCTACTGCCCATGGTGGGGGTGGGGGTGGCTGATAAGGGTTGGTAGGAGGAGGTGCATATTGGTGCAGGTTTGTCCCCACCCTCCGAGATGGGGGTGGAGTTGACTGCCTGGCGTCAGGAGGAAGAGGTGCATACCGGTGCAGGTCGAACCCCACCGCCCGAGATGGGGGTGGAGGTGACTGCCTGGCGTCAGGAGGAAGAGGTGCATACCGGTGCAGGTCGAACCCCACCTGAGATGGGGGTGGAGGTGACTGCCTGGCGTCAGGAGGAAGAGGTGCAAGTGGGTGCAGACCCGTCCTTATCCCCCGGGTTGGGGGTGTTGAAACGGGGCTAAGGGGAGGAGATGCAACAGCACCTGTCTGGGGTGGTTGTAGCTGACCCTGCTCGTCTCTGAGTCTCGAGCCAGCTAGCTCCATGTCAGAAAACAGGTTCGTAGCTGTAGCTAAATTCTCCTCACAAGCTGTCAGGCGCTTATTTGTTGACCGATTTTCATCTTGTAAAGTCAGCCAACTCCGGGTTATTAACCCCTTTTCTGCCTTGCAATCGGCCAGCTCCCTTAAAGCGGTTTGCAACCGTGCTTGTAACTCATTGTTATCCGCACACGCGTCTTGGTACGCTCGTTCCTTATCCGCAATCTTCTCCCCATATGATCGAGCCTGTTCTGACAGCTCTCTCTTTGAGAGGTCCTTATCAGTTTGAATCTTTTGTTTCAGCAACTCAGATTCACTTATCAGCTCGGCACACTTCTCCTCATATGATTGAGCCTGTTCTGACAGCTCTTTCTTTGAGAGGTCTTCAGCAGCCTCAAGGTGTTGCTGCAGCGACTCAGATTCAATCATCAATTCGTCACACCTCTCTTTTTCAGACCTATATCCGTTGAATAGCACGCCCTTTTCCACTACCAAACGGTCTAATTCCGCCTTCAGAAGCAGAGAGATTTTTGCTAACCGTACGCGGCTTGATTTTGTGTCTTCCTTCACTGTAGCTGCTCTTGATAAACTCTGCAGCTCCTCACGTCTTTGATCGTCATCAAGGTCTCGCAATTCCTCCAATTGTTTGCCAATAATTGAATTTGTTAAAATGTGTAAGGCTGTCTGGACCGCATCCTCGGATTGTGAGGGGTCAGTGTTTACCTCTACGTCCGCCATTATCTGCTATTTAGAAATTAAATAGTAGATGTAACGTTTAGGTGGTAACAGAAAATCAGAAAATCTCTTTTTCCTGATAAGCTTTACTCTTATTTAGTGATTTATCAATTAAACGTGCGTTATTTTCTAGCAAAATGAGTAAACTATTCAACTCTGTGAATATTTGTAACTGTATCTTATTTAAAAGTTTCTAAATATTTATTATGTACCTATTTCTCAAGGATTTACCAGTGAATAAAAATTTGTTTGGCAAAAGCTCTCAGCATAAATACCTTCATAACTTTTAAAATGCAGATAACAGCGTTTATCCAGCTTAGAGGAAGTTTGTTAACTCAAAAATTGCCTTTCAGGAAAATAAAAACGTTTAATGTCACTCTTTACCTAAAAACGAAGTGAAAACCTGTGATCCCACGTCTTCTCCACAAGATGTCAGCAGAACCTTAACAATTTTAACTCAGACACTGTTTGTGTCGTCCACTAGTGGTGCTATAACTTCCTGTGGCGTCCGGTCGTTAGCTTGTTAGCTAAAATTAGCATCGGCTTGCTTCGGTGAAAACCAACACTTCTGAACGGATTTTTTACACAAACGTGGCAAAATTTTTTCAACCAGACCTTATATCATGAAACATGAGTTTTGTGGAACAAAATTGCAGCCGTATTTAGTGAATTTAAGCACGGTAAAGCTCATTTCCGACTTGGGGGAAGTGACGTGACACGTCATCCATCCGGTCATTAGCTTGTTAGCTTAAAATTTAGCATCGCTAGCGTAGTTCAAAAGCATCATTTTATGATGGTCTTTAAACTCAAACGTGGCGAACTTTCAGCGAATATGCTTCGAAGAATGTAAACAGCGTTTCAGAACACAGCTTTAATGCGCTTTCCAGCGTTAAAAAGCAGATTTTATTCCCTATGAAAACGAATTTCATTTCCGGGTGGCGTGATTGACACGTCCCTCATCCAATGAGAACGTTACACACGATCTTTTGCAACCAATGACGCAGCGTAGGGGTGAGGGGAGGTGACGTCAGTCAACCTTTCTCAGCAAATCAGAGCTGTCCACAGCAGCAAACAACCAACCACGAAGCGTTAGCAATAACCAGCATGTTAGATTCAGCCTGAAGCTATTTCATCACTTATCGTCTTTTAAACCATCAAAATGCACTTTCTCTGCTAAAAATGTAACGAATCAACCCCCTGAGCTGCACAGAGAACGGCGCTCCGTGACAAAACGTCTTTCTAGCTATTTAAAACAACTCGTTCGAAGCTTTTCCAGAACCGATTCGGAACCACAGAACCGAATCGGACCAGAACAGCGTCCGGAACACAGTTTAAACAGAATAAAGCGTTTCCACAGCTCAAAGCCAGCTTATGTTACACATACAGACGTACAATTCAGCTTTATAAAGACTCAATGACACAATTTCAGCTTTTAAAACATTGCCAGCGTAACCCAAGCGCGCAGCTCCAATTGCGCTGCGTAAAGACGCACGGATTCAACTGTTATTTTACAACACATGCCAACATGAAAATCAATTAGCACACGAGTTACAGTCCATTTATGAGCACGTGACGGGCCACCAGTTGTAGATGAACAGATGCTGGGATATATTCATCATTTAACGCGGG
>NW_023622522.1:0-4730 GCF_014905685.2 Nematolebias whitei | reverse complement strand
CAGCATCCAACATCTGCAGGGTTCTTGTAGGAGCGTTCATGTAAATAATGTCACCGTAATCAATGGAGGGAAGGAAGGTCACAGTTACAAGGCGTCTTCTAGCATTCAGGGTTAGACAGGATCTGTTTCTGAAAAAGAAACTCAATTTAACTTTCAGTTTCCTTACTAGGTTTTCCATGTGAAGCTTAAAAGAGAGATGTGAGTCAACCAAGATACCCAAATATTTATAGGAATTGACAAACTTAGTAGGGACACCATTTGAGGATAAAATCAGAGGAAGAGCTGCTGGGACTGACTTCCTGTTTGAAAAAGAATCTCTTTGGTTTTATCGGTATTTAAGACAAGTTTGAGGCGGAACAAATCTGACTGGATGATGTCAAAGGCAGATTGCAAAAGCTGGAAAACCTTAGCAACTGTTTTGCCTCAACAATAAACAACTGTGTCATCAGCATCGAAATGTAAGGATGCATCAGGGATGCTCTGACCTACATTACCTATGTAGATTGTAAAGTGGGTGCGTCCTAAGACTGAGCCTTGTGGTACACCATTACTGACTGTTAGATAACTGAAGGAAGTACCATTATGTTGAACACATTGCCTCCGATCTGAGAGATAGTTAGAGAACCAACCAATAGTATCAAGATGTCATGATCCACGTGTCAAAAGCTTTAGGTAGGTCTAAGAAAAGTGCGGCACAATAATCCTTAGCATCCAATGCTTTAATGATGTCGTTAAAAACCTTCAGTGAAGCAGTTGTTGTGCTGTGTTCACTGAAGGTTTTTAATTAGAGCTGTCATTTCTAACCCAAACTTGAAACCCGACACGGGCGGGTTCAGGTTGCCAGTGTTTAGCTACGGTGGCCATCTTTAATGAGCTCTTTAATAATCTTTAATGTTCTAGAATTGCGACGCTCAAGGTGGCTGCATGTTGGAGCAGCTCTGTTACTTTCAATCTGAGATTTTGCTTTTGGAAACTTTAATTCCTCTTTTTCTGGATGTAAATCACATTTTTTGGATGATTGTTTCCTCTGGTATCAGATGCTGTGCAGCTGGAAGGATTTTTACTGAAACTTTTTTAGTTTTAGACATTTGTTATTATGCATAACCATGGCAACAAGGCAGTTTTCTACAACCAACAGCAGCTGATTAACATCTCAAAAGCTCAAATAATATTTCAGCTACAGCCCCAAATCTCAAATGAGTTGAAAAGAAGGTTCTGCGGATGCATTCTCATCTACCTGCCAGCTGTGCTCGAGTGCCTGACCACTGAGATCCTGGAACTAGCAGGAAACACGGCTCATGACAGCTAAAGGACAGGATCGTCCCTCGGCACCTACAGTTGGCTGTCCGCAGCAACGAGGAGCTCGGCAGACTGCTGGGAGGAGTGGCCATCACTCTGGGAGGAGTTCTGCCCAGCATTCAGGCGGTCCTACAGACCGGAGGAACCGAGAGGCAAGCCGAGTCTGGGTGGACGGATTGGACGCCATCTGCAGCCAGTTTCTTAGGATCCACTGTGGGATGGACCTTTACAAGAGATCCTTCCTGTCTACAGACATCAGTATCTATAACATCTCTTAATGAAATGAGGATAATGAGTTACAACAACAAATAATTTCCCTTTGGGATTAATAAAGTATTTTTGAATTGAATTTAATTGAATTTAAAGAGGTTTTAAAAAGCCACGTTAAGCTCAGATGGACAACCTGTCACCGGCGTATGCTGACTCGCCGGTTGAAATGGACTTGCAACCTGTCCAGGGTGTACCCCACCTGTCACACAGTGAGTGACTGCTGGACATGGGCATCAGCAACCCCCGCTACCCAAAAAGGAAGAAGCGGGCAATGATAATGGATGGATGGATGGATGGATCAGCTGATCACCGGCCGCGCATGTCTCTGCACTTGCTGTCATCTGTGGTGAAGAAGCATCTACAAGAGCCGAAGCGAGCGGCGCGTTCAATTAATATAACTTGTTCTGTATTTTTTTTAATAATTTTGCTCTAAAAATATTTTTGTTCATCTGTGTAATAGCCTTTCTTTAGAAGTGATGTTTTAGGCTATTCGTTTTGTGTGTGTTAATATCCATTTGGTGACTTGTTAATAAACATAAATCTTATTCTTAAAACTTCCTTTCATTACATTTTTAAAACTATCATGTCAAACTGATTTGCTTACAAAAGTAGTAAAAGCTTAATTTAAAAAAAAGTTGTTTTTTGGGGGGGGTTTTCGGGTTCGGACCTCTAATTACCAGTAGTCAGTTGGGTCCGGGTAGGGCTCAGAAAAAAAAAACTACAGGTTCAGTCTGGGCAGGATTTATTAAGCCTGAATTCAGAGATTCAGAGAGATTTATTTGTCATACACATCACATGTGGTACATGAGGTGGGGCGAAACTATGCACACAATGTCCCAGTTACATCCAACAAAAACACAAATTGTAAAGAAAAACGTTAGTAAGATCCGTGTCATGAACTAAGAATATACTATATTCACTAAACTAAGAATACACAAGACTAAGACTACACTAAGCACTAATAGTACAAAAATGATGCACCAAAATGCAACTCTATCCACCATGGGCTACAAAAAAGAGCGCTGGCAGACAGTAAAGTGCGCTTTATAGCCTTTATCGTGCACTCTGTCCAGCCACACGTGTTCCTTTTCCCACTCGATTCTGTATTTTTGCAGCCGTTTCATTTTTTTTTTCTTTTTCTGGGAGTAGTCGGGTTGTTGATGGAAGATGAACCGTGTGCGCTGTTTAAATCCTCTGTATTCCTGCTACTCGCATCCATGATGTCTTGTTGTCAAATCATCTTCTTCTTCTTCTTCTTCTTCTTGTGAGAGGAGGGTGTGTGGAGGAGCTGAGGAAGAGAGATCGTAAGAATTATTGCATATTCTAAATCTTTAACTTTTCTTTATCACTGTTTTTCACTGGGTTTCATGTTATTTGTTTAAATTGTTATTTTGTGTTAGTTTCGCCACGTTTTAAGGTTTTTTTTGGTTTGGGTGTGGCCGTCAGGTGCACCTGGCTGGCCGGCGCCTAGACGCCATGGTGGTGGGAAGCACGGGGAACTTCTCCACGCTGACACGGAAGAACGGCATCAAGGTGGGTGCCGGTTCTTCGTGCAGCGTGGAGGAAGTTTGTTTGGCGGTGGGGGAGGTGGTTGGACACGGGTCCATTAAATCTGCAGCCCGCATGAACGGGGCTGTAGTGATTTTTGTCGACACCGAGGAAAAAGCTCGGCAGCTGGTCGAGGCTGGCATATCAGTGGGAGACTTGTTTTTACAGGTGTCACCACTGATGCTGCCAGCCACGAAGATCACTTTGTCTAATGTCCCCCCGTTTATTAGTGACGAGTTCCTAATCAAGGAGTTGTCCAGACATGGGAAGGTGGTGTCCCCGATCAAAAAAATCTTGACGGGGTGCAAATCCCCCCTTCTCAAGCACGTTGTCTCTCACAGGAGACAACTGTTTATGATTCTTAATAAACGGGGGGAAGAATTCAACGTTAGGTTTCATGTAAAGCTTGACGATTTTGAATACCTTTTATTTGCGACTTCTGCAAATATGAAGTGTTTTGGATGTGGACAAGAGGGGCACGTGATAAAAATGTGTCCAAACAGGGCCGGGCCGGTTCCGCCCGCTGCTGCGGGGGACCCCCCGGCTGCCGCAGGTGCCCCTCCCACTGCTGCTGCGGGGGGGTCCGCGGCTGCTGCTGCTGCGGGTCCCGCTGCTGCTGCGCGGCTGCCCCTCCCGCTGCTGCTGCAGGTCCCGCTGCTGCTGCAGGTCCCGCTGCTGCTGCGGGTCCCACTGCTGCTGCTGCGATGGGGTCCGCGGCTGCCGCCGGTGCCCCTCCCGCCGCTGCTGCGGGGGGTTCCGCGGCTGCCGCTGGTCCCCCTCCCGCCGCTGCTGCGGGGGGGTTTGCGGCGCCCGCTGACAAGGTCTGTAATAGTGACGAGTTGCCAGCTGTGGGTGCAGGCACGGGTGTGTGTGGGGATGAGGGTGGCAGCACGGAGGTGTGTGGTGGTGGTGGAGAGAACGGAGTTGTTGTGGATGGTGGAAAGGAGGCTCGGGGGGAGGTGGGGGTGAACAACGGAGAACGAGAAATGCAGGAGGGCGATGAGGAGTTAGTGTGTGGTGATCGGGAGGAGAAAGTGGAGGTGGATGGAGAAATAAAAGGTACAGGACAGAAAAGTGAGAGGTCAGGAGCTGGTGTGGAGGGGGAAGCAGGGGCTGTTATAGAGGATATGGAGCTGGGGGCCCCAACCCAGGTGAAGAGACGAGGCAAAAGAAAAAATACAGACGCTGCAGCACATGCCAGCAAACAGCTCAGCAAAATAGCTGCAGAGGAGAAAGAGGGATCAGACAGCGACAGTGAGGGCTGGGGTTCTGATTTCAGTGAGTCCTCCCGTGCCTCACAAGCTGACAACAGTGAACCAAGATACCCTGTGGAATTATTCCTCACTTTCCTACAACGAACCAAAGGGCTGAGAGGAGTCAAAATAGAAAGCCACTTCCCAAACTTAAGGACTTTCTACTTCTCAGCCAGACATCACATCAGGCACAAAAAGGAATCAGGCTTCACTGACCAACAAGTTTACAGACTGAAGAAATTAATGAGCACAGCACGTAAACACTTCTGAACAATGACATACACACACGTTTTAATAATTTTTATAGTTTTATGGTACACGCTTCTTAACTTTTTACCCATGGATACTTTTAAAATAGCA
>NW_023622521.1:0-4730 GCF_014905685.2 Nematolebias whitei | reverse complement strand
CCAGCCTGCAGTCCAGATCTTTCACCTATAGAGAACATTTGGCGCATCATAAAGAGGAAGGTGCGACAAAGAAGGCCCAAGACGATTGAACAGTTAGAGGCCTGTATTAGACATGAATGGGAGAGCATTCCTATTTCTAAACTTGAGAAACTGGTCTTCTCTGTCCCCAGACGTCTGTTGAGTGTTGTAAGAAGAAGGGGGGATGCCACACAGTGGTAAAAATGGACTTGTCCCAACTTTTTTGGGATTTGTTGACGTCATGAAATTTGGAAACAACAGATTTTTCCCTTAAAATGATACATTCTCTCAGTTTAAACTTTTGATCTGTGATTTGTGTTCTATTCTGAATAAAATGTCAGATGTTGGCACCTCCACATCATTGCATTCAGTTTTTATTCACAATTTGTTTAGTGTCCCAACTTTTTTGGAATCCGGTTTTGTAAATAAAAACAAATCTTGAAATAAATAAAAAAATAAATCTTGGAGAAAAACAACATTTCTATTTAAATGTTTTATTTTATGGGAATATGTATTTATTTAATGGAGTATTTATTAATAATTTTTAAATTACACTATTTATTTATTTAATTTTGAATTAAATGGCTTTCCATACAAATCTGCTTTCTTTTGTTCTAATAATAATCTGAATTTGACATATCCGATTTTTTTCTAATCGACCTTGGTCACTTAAGGCCCTGTCACACAAAATTGTTTTAGAGAACTTTTGCCCACATATGGAAAAAAAAAGTAAATTGAATAATTTTCAAGCACGCTGATATACAATGGACAGTTAAAGATTTTGTATATGCAAAAAAATTTCAGAGTATGCCAATGTGTTGCTTATAAGTTCGGCATAAGTTCTAGGCATGAAACAGGCAAGTTTAAGTTCACACACGTTACATGTAAGATACTCATAAGTTTACATACGTTGCAAACCAGCTAGCCTAGCAGATACAACACCTATTCATGTTTTCCTCAATCACAGAAAAACGTTCCTTCTCTTTTACTGAGACGGAGAACAGGCAAACGGGAAAGTGCTCAGGAAGGGTTGGGCTGGGTTCCCTACTTGACAAAACATGTAGCTGTGGTACGACCCTGATGATGTTTGTCATGACATATGACATACCTAATGACATACATCATGCCCAATGACATTCCAGTTGTATGGAGCAAATGGATTGTCAAGATGTGGCTCACTTCAAACAACCATATACAGTATTTCATCCCTAAAGTGAACCCCTAAATGCTGACAAAACGCTGGCTTTACAATACAAACACATCATAAATTGTCTTTGACGGTCATGAACATATAGAAATTTGCCGTATTTTCTGCCGTAAATGTCGCACCATCCTATAAGTCGCATCATTCCAGATATGTCTAAAAAAGTGTAAAAATCCATAAATATGTTGCTTTGCCTGGCAGCACGGTGGCGCAACTGGTAGAGCTGCTGCCTCTCAGCGAGAAGGTCCTTGGTTCAAACCCCGGTCCAGGGGCCTTTCTGGGTGGAGTTTGCATGTTCTCTCCGTGCATGCGTGGGTTTTCTCCGGGTGCTCCGGTTTCCTCCCACAGACCAAAAACATGCATGTTAGGCTGATTGGTAACTCTAAATTGTCCCTAGGTGTGAGTGAGAGAGTGAATGTTTGTTTGTCTCGTTTGTCTCTATGTGGCCCTGTGATGGACTTGCGACCCGTCCAGGGTGTACCCCGCCCCTCGCACAGTGATTGCTGGACGTGGGCACCAGCGACCCCCGTGACCCAAAATGGAATAAACGGGTAAAGATAATGGATGGATGGATGGATGTTGCTTCGCTGTATACGTCGCATCTATTTTGCGTCACCGCTGACAACCCAGAAATGTGGGCCGGTGTTATGCCAAAAATTACTTATTTGCTCAAAATTATAGTAAAGGTGTGTCTCAGTCTACCTTTTGCTTAATAAATGCACTTTGACGGTCAAGTCAACAATGTTTCAAAACCCGATTTGCAGAAGCGGGCACGCGCAGAGGGACAAGCCTCCATGTTTCCTTGAAATTTATCAAGATAAGCACCTAAAACACTTATTGTTTGCTCAACATTATAGTAAGGATGTGTCTCAGTTTAACTTTTACTTAATAAACACACTTTGACGGTCAAATCAGCTGCATTTCGCCGGGACAGCGCGGTGAAACGAAGCCGATACGGTTGCTCCAGGCAGTCGATGGTGGCAGGTTGTGGCAAGCCAAATGTGTCATTAATAACATCTTTTACCTATTAATTCAATTCACTTCAGTTTATTTATATAGTGCCAAGTCTCAACAGAAGTCATCTCAGGGCACTGTCAAAATAAACATGGTGTGATGTGAGCACAGGTCTGTATGTTGGTTCTCCTCGGTCTCTGGCCATCTCAGTCTTGGTTTTGCCACAGTTACTGTTAGGGATTTTTTCCCTCGTATCACCTTTAAAGAATTCACACACAAGACAGAGTATAAGAATTTTGAATGAGCCCTCTGCAGAGGGGGGAGTTCGTGACCTGACCAAATGTCAAGGTGAAGTCCGCCGTTCGATGGGAGAGCTCGTGTTTTATTGTGAGGCAGGAGGAGTGAGTAGCAGGTGTAGTATGACATATCCAAAGATATATTCATACATTAAACGAGTTCTTTCATTTTTCTGGACTGAATGATGTTGTGCATTGAATTTAACAAAAATGTGGACGTGAGACGTTATTTATCTTTGACCCATCAAAATGAATGTGGTCGTTTATTTACAGAATCAAAGTTTAACATCAAACGTTTACATTAATTTGGCAGAATATGAAAATAACAACATAATCAATCAGCTTTACAACCAGGAAAACCATACGGCCATGATTTTCCGTTGCTTCACCACAGACATTTCTGAAAACATCTGGATTAATTTGCTAGCAGATAGGAGAGTTTAAAGATGGAAAGTGAAGTTTATCTACAGAGAGATGTGTGAGGGAATTTGTCTGTTTTAACCAGAACTGACACGCTCCTTCTTTTCCAGCTTGGGCCAACGGTACGCTTGGTCGAAATAGAACTTTTACCTTGCAGATGATAGCTTCAGCATCGGTGTAGAGCTCTCCTTTCAACTCTTTCAGCGTCTCCGTGAGGACAGCTCGAACCTCGAGAGTCGTGTGAGGTTATCCAAACAGAAGTTATAATTCCCAAAATCGTCTCTGGTTCAGCTTGATTCTAATTCAGCAGCATCCTGAATGCCAGCGTTCTGCATTCTGGAACTCCCAAACTCTCTGCATCTGAATTCCAAAAACTCTCTGCTTGAACTGCTACTCCATCTTCAAGACTGAGCTTACAGCAGCTTCAAGACTGAGCTGAACTCTCTGAGCTGAACTCTTCTATTGAACTGGGAAGTGCCAACATTTTAATGGGCTCTACTTCCGGTTCATTTGAGAGCTTTTGATTGGTCAATGGACCAAAGCAGAGGTGTGGTTTGTGATGTAAGGTGTTATTAAAAGTCAAGGAAAAGATTCAGATTGTTTAAGAACAGACAGAAAGATATCATGGAAAAACCAGACTTAGTGGCGTCGCTCCACCAAGTATCTTGCTGTAAAAGTTAAACATGACATTTCTTTTCAGTAAACTTTCAGTTGACCGAAACCTGAACTTTGACACACTTACAACTCTGCTCACTTCAAAGCAGACGATCAAGAAATTGAATCATTACTCTGTAACGTACTCTAACTTGATTTCACTTTGAATTGAGGATTAAGAATCATTACTACTGTTTAAGTAAATAAAAATGATTAGTTCACTTCAACATGTAGACATTGTTTGAACCAAAACACTTTGATTATCAAAACATTTGTAAAATAGTAATGATCATAGAGAATTGTCTTTTTCCACTTGATTAATTCAAGAAAGAAAGTCTCAGGATGGGTTAACCTGTATTTCTGGATTCAAATCAATGAAATGACAGTTTCAGTCCCATATGGTCAGTTTTGACATCTGGCCAAGTTCACTACAGTCCCCCCTTTGGAAATCATCGCCTGTCCATGGGGATGAATTCCAAACATGAACTTACACCTTCGAATGTCCTTGAGCTTGATGTAATCCAGCAAGGAAGACCAAAGTCAAAAGTAATCCAGCAAGGAAAACAAAGGTCAAAAGTAATCCAGCAAGGAAAACAAGGTCAAGGTAATTCCACAATGTTCTTGGTAATTCCATTGTGTTGATGATAATTCCATAATGTTGTTGGTAATTCCATTGTAGCAATGCTTTAACCCCTTGGAAACAGAGTCTGTAATCCATTGGAAAAAGTCATATAATCCACAACGGTAAATCCACAACGATTGGAAGTGTTGATTGATCAGCATACAGAGGGGTACCCTTGGATTGAACTGAAGATGCGGCCACTGGATGAAGAGTGGAGACCAATGTCAGGATTGCAGGTCGCCTCCAGCGAAGGTCGTCTCTGGGCGACGTCCAGCCTGTGCCGTTCTGGTTCAAATGTGACATGCAATTATGTGGTTTAAGGTGGGCTTATGAAGGGGATTTTACATAAGGCCTTAAACTATATGCACCTGGTGTGTAAGCTATTATGATTGGGAACAGCTACAACTACCAGTTAAGGGGTGGAACATGCTGAAAAAGGGTAACTACAGGGGTTTATACCTATAGAAAAGGGTTCCAAACTATTTTTCCATTTCTAACTTGGTTTAAGTTAGCTTTACATGGTAAAATATAGTTTGGTTCAATTGTCTGTTGTCTTTTAGAC
>NW_023622520.1:0-4733 GCF_014905685.2 Nematolebias whitei | reverse complement strand
GCACTGAGGGAACACTGCAGGTAATAATGTCCTGAGAGCGCACACTGTAGCTGCACTCACGCAGAGACATGAAGGAGGAGATGTATGAAGGCATCAGACCCAAGTCCACAAAACACATGTAGACTGGATGGGCAAACTCCCATGACCCCAGGAGTACCCTAGCAAGGGTAAAGAGCTGGTCCAGTGTTCCACGGCCAAGATGGAACTCACATTGTTCCTCCTGGATATGAGGTTCGACCAACGATTGGACTCGCTTCTCCAGTACCTCTGAATAGACCTTACCAGGGAGGCTAAGGAGAGTGATGCCCCTGTAATTGGAGCACACCCTCTGGTCCCCTTTTTTGAAGAGGGGAACCACCACCCCAATCTGCCAATCCAGTAGCACTGCCCCTGATGTTCAAGCGATGTTGCAACCTCGTGTAAACCAAGACAGCCCACAACATCCAGAGCCTAAAGGAAATCAGGGCGGATCTCATTCACCCCTGGAGCGCTGCCACCGTGGAGCTTTTTATCTACCTTTGGGCGGCTGTGGCTGAGTGGTTAGAACAGTCGTCCTCCAATGCAAGAGTTGGGGGTTCAAATCAACCAACAGTCGCATGTTGAAGTGTCCCTGGGCAAGACACTGGACCCCTCGCCTCCGATGTGTGTCCCATCGGTGTATGAATGTGATAAAGCACTGATTAGTCTCATTAGAATGATTTTGTTCAATTAGCTTTGTAGAGATCTAGTAGAGTGCTGTATGAATGGGTAGATGAGGACACAGATTGTAGTGTAAAGTGCTTTGAGTATCTTGAAATAAGGTAGAAAGGCGCTATACAAGTACAGTCCATTTACAGTCCATTTACCTTGGTGACCTCAGCCACAGTTATGAACAGAGCAACCCTAAAGTCCCCTGACTCCGATTCCTCCATGGAATACATGCCAGTGGACTTAAGAAGGTCCAAGAAGTATTCCTTCCAACTCCTGACAACATCACTGGTTGAGGTCAACAGTACCCCCATCTTCAGTGTTAATAAACTGTTGCTTTCCCCTCCTCAGCCACTTGATGGTTTTCCAGAATCTCCTCGGAGCTGACCAAGAGTCGTTATCTAGGGTCTCACTGAACTCCTCTCACATCTGAGCTTTACCCTCAGCAACAGCCAAGGATGCGGACGCTTGGCCCTCCGGCACTCCTCAGCTGCCGCCGGAGTCTCAAAATCCAACAAGGACAGATAGGACTCCTCCTTCAGCTTGACAGCCTTCCTAACCCGGGATGTTCACCACCAAGTTCGAGGATGGCCACCGTGAGAAGCACCGACAACCTTGCAGCCACAGCTCAATGCAGCCACTTCAACAATGTTCAACATGTTTGGGCCTACTGAGTCTGTCCGGCATCTTCCCCCGGCCATCTGATCCAACTCACTACCAGGTGGTGATCAGTTGACAGCTCAGCTCTTCTCTTCACCTGAGTGTCCAAAACAAACGGTCACAAATCAGATGACATCCTGATGCATGCTCAATAATCCAGGTAGAAAAATAAAAAAAAGTTAAGTCTGGCCCTCTGGAAATTCAAAAAACACAACAAAACAAAAAAATTGTAGAAATGCTTTGTCTTTCATCCGAAAGACTTCCTCATTCTGAGGAGCTGTGTTCTGCTCAGTCTTATAAATAACACCTTCTCATAGTGGGTCAACCAGTTTGATGCTGACAGCCAAAACCAGCTGCTCACATGTTCAAGGAGGACCATCAGCCTAACGATGGATCGTTAGCACCCTGATGGCTGTTTGCTATTCACAGAGGACTGAGTGATACTAGCAATAACAGCATTGTAAGAGGGGGACAGTTGAACATGGAGGCCTCCACCCTGTTTAATAATGAACAGTTTCGTTTCACAAAGATGGCCTCCTTTACTCCTCTCTCAAACCATTGTTCCTCTCTAACAAAGATGTGAACATCTTCATCCCTGAAAGAGTGACCGCTGGCCTGGAGATGAGTGTAGACCACAGAGTCCTGGCCTGATGATGTTGATCTTCTGTGCTGGGCCATCCTTTTGGCCAGTGGCTGTTTAGTTTCCCCGATGTAAGACTGTTCACAGCCCTCCTGACACTGAACAGCATACACAATATTACTCTGTTTGTGCCAGGGGACTGGATCTTTGGGATGAACCAGTCTTTGCCACAATGTACTTAGGGGTTTAAAAGCCACTGGGACGTTATGTTTAGAAAATAAACGTCTCAGTTTCTCTGATACTCCTGCAACATATGGAATGACCACTGGTCTGGGTCTGGGTTCCTCCTTTTCACCTGATGGCTGACTGGAGTCCTGTTTGGGTTTCTTCTCTGCTTTCAGGAAGGCCCAGTTACGATATATGCATTGCTCTAGAGCCTGTCTTGTGTGGGATTTTTTTCTTTTGTCTGGCTCCTGAGTTAGTGGGGACACTGTCTGCTCTGTGGTACAGAGTCCTGATGACTCCTAACTTGTGCTCCAAAAAGTGATGGGAGTCAAATTGCAAATACTGGTCTGTGTGGGTGGGTTTGCGGTACACCTCAGTTTGCAAATGTCCTCTATCGGAATCTGAGACCTCACAGTTCAAGAAAGCCAACCTGGCATTTTTTACAACTTCTCATGTGAACTTGATATATTTATCCACAGAGTTGATGTGATCAGTGAAAGTTGGACTTCCTGAGATTTAATTTTAACCCAGGTGTCATCAACATACCTGAGCCAATGACTTGGTGGTGTCCCTGAAAAGGATGTCAAGGCTCTCTTTTCTACCTCCTCCATGTTCAGGTTGGCCACAATAGGAGAAACTGGAGACCCCATAGCGCCCCCATACATGAAGTAGGTTGACTGCAGGCACAGTTTCAAGAGTTGACACAGTTGCTCTGTGGCAAGTGTGGTCCTGCTGCTCAGAGTGGTGTCTGATTTTAATCTTAAACTGACCACCTCTACTGCATCATCAACAGGAATGCACGTAAAGAGTGATGTGACATCAAAAGAGACCATTGTTTCATCAGTCTCCATGATGACATCCCTCACCTTATCCACAAAGTCCATGGTGTTCTGTATGTGGTGTTCTGAGCTGCCAACTAAAGGAATGAGTACACACACCAGATGTTTGGAAACATTGCAAGTGACAGAGTTAATCAAGCTAACAATTGGTCTTAAAGGTACACCTTGTTTGTGAATTTTAGGTAAACCATACAGACTAGGTGTGGCCTCCTCTGGGTACAGTCTGTGGTACAGAATACGGTCAATAGCCTTGTCCTGCTCCAAAATTTTCAGGCAATCCATCAACTTCTTCTTGTAACCACTTCCTGGATCTCTTTTCAATGGCTCATAAGTGGTTAAATCACTAAGGAGTGTCATAACTTTCTCATGATAGTCTTTCTGGTTCAAAATCACTGTGCACCTTCCTTTGTCTGCTGGGAGAATGATGATGATTTTGTCCTTGCTAAAAGTGGTGAGTGCATCCCTCTCCTTTCTACTGATATTGGAAGGTGGTGGTTTGGCATTGCTAAGGCAGGCTGAAACTCTGATTCTGAGTTGTTCTGCCTGACACTCTTTAATTTTGTTGTTGCGGATGGCTGACTCAGTGGCTGTGATCATCTCCACCAGAGGAATTCTATTTGGTGCAACAGCAAAGTTCAGTCCCCTGGCAAGAATCTCAGTCTCAGGCTGGGTGAGCTGTCTGTCAGATAAATTCTTCACCCACTTTTCTGTCTCCCTGTCATGTAACTGTCTACCGGAGTGTTGTCTTCCACTGAATGTGTTGTTATTGGAATTGTGATGGTGTTGACGAGTTATCAGTAAGTTAAATTTGTTTTGTTGTCGAGTTTTGGACTTGACATGCTGTGCTAAGCGTGCCTAATCTGTACAGTCCATCAATTGCTGAAGCGTGGTCTGATCTAGGCACGTTTTTAGTTGTTGTTTAATGTGCTTATCTTTGGCCTTCAAGGCCTCATCAGATGACATGACTACAAAGTCAATCATTGATCTACCACCTAGGGTGTCCTGGTGCCAAATGCACTGATGGACACCCTTATGTTTGTGATGGACAAACTTTGACTAGAACAGAAGTCCAACAACAGAACACTACTCGGGTTCAGATTAGAGAGGCTGTTCCTCCCAGTCACACCCCTTCAGGTCACACCATCGTTACCCACAGTAATAATAATACCCACAATAATTATAATCCATCCATTATCTTTTACCCGCTTCTTCCATTTTGGGTCACGGGGGTCGTTGGTGCCCATGTCCAGCAATCACTGTGCAAGGGGTGGGGTACACCCTGGACAGGTCACAAGTCCATCACAGGGCCACATAGAGACAAACGAGACAAACAGCCATTCACTCTCTTACTCTCACCTAGAGACAATTTAGAGTTAACAATCAGTCTAACATGCATGCTAGAGAAAACCCACGCATGCACAGAGAGAACATGCAAACTCCACCCAGAAAGGCACTCAGACAGGGAATTGAACCAGGGTAACATGCTCGCTGAGAGGCAGCAGCTCTACCAATTGCGCCACATTGCTGCACAATAATAATAACTAGAAAGTTCCTGGAGAAACTTTGATGGGGGCTGCCAGGCTGGTGCTAATTTAATTTCTTGATTTAATAGTAAAAGGTGTTTGGGTTTGATATCAGCTACCATTATACAAAATTTCAGCTGAATAGCAAAAAAAAATGGCCGAGTTATGGTATTTTTTTCTCTTTTAGCTAAGGTGTCTAATTTGGATTTTTGATTTTCC
>NW_023622519.1:0-4733 GCF_014905685.2 Nematolebias whitei | reverse complement strand
AAAAAAAAACTGCTGGAAGCATGGGATTGGCTTCCATTAGTTCTAAGAAACACAAGACGACAGTTTTTATTATAATATTTTCTAAAAGGGACCAACATTTTAGTTGTTTGCTCTAGTCTGGAAATGCCAAAGTCCATGCTCAATAATCCAGGTATAAAATCCAACATTGTTCACAATCAGGTCATCTGGACGGTTTGTTTTTTGTGCAGAGACGTTTTGCCCTACATCCAAAGGGCTTCATCAGTCTGAGGAAACACCAAACAAACTGATTCTCTGCCAAAAACCTACTCCAAAGTGGAAAAAAACAGTTATGTTGGTGCTAAGATGGCCTCTGGGGCCCGCCCTCTCCCTCGTCGACAGTCATGTCAAAACTGGTTCAAAACACCAAAGTCCATGCTCCAGGTATAAAATCCAACAAAGTTCAGTCAGGTCATCTGGACAGTTTCTTTTTTGTGCTGAGATGCTTCGCCTTCCATCCTCCATCCATTTGATGAAGCCCTTCGAATGGAGGGCGAAACGTCTCAGCACAAACAAAAAAAAAACGTCCAGATGACCTGACTGAACATTGTTCTATTCTGGAAACGTTGATTATATTTAATGAAAGGCCGTTTGGAATCCTTCTTCCGGCTGCTCCCTTCTTTTAGGGGTGTAGTGAACCTGATCTGACCCTGATCTGACCCTGATGACCTCAAATCTATCAGATGGACAGAGACTGTTATTTTCATTGATCTGAATACAGTCTGAGCCATCTGGTGACTTTCTTTCTTGAATTAATCAAGCAGAAAAGACAATTCTCTATAATCATTACTGTTTACAAATGTTTGATAATCAAATTGTGTTAGTTCCATTCAATGCTTACAGGTTGGAAAGAACTACTCATTTTTATTTTACATAAACAGTAAGTAATGATTTTTATTCCTCATTCAAAGAAGAAATCAGGTTAATATGCATTTCTTGATTTTCTGTCTGAAATGAGCTAAGCTCGTAAGTATGTGAAAGGTTGGTTTTCGGTCAACTAAAATGTTTACCGAGAAAGATGTCATGTTTAAACTTTTTCAGAAGATTACCAAGAGTTGACTCCACGAAGTCTGCTTTTCTGCAATAATCTCTCTGTCAGTTGTTGAACAATCTCATTCTCTGACCTTGGCTTAGATAACATCTTACGTCACAAAAACACACCTCTTTCTGGTACATCCACGAATCAGAAAGCTCTAAATTGAACCGGAAGTCGACCCATTTAAAAATGTGGCAACTTCCCAGTTCATGTTAGAATTTGTTAGAATTCATGAAGAATTCATGAAGGATGGTGAAGTTCTGAAGCAGTTCTGAAGAGAATTCAGGAGAATTCATGAGAGAGTCTGGAGTCTGATAGTTCCAGAGGCTGAGGAGATGAAGAACTAGAGAGTTGTTCAGAGTTCTTGGATGCAGAACGCGTTCAGGATGATCCAGAGACGTTTGGAATTATAATTTCTGTTTGAACGACCCACGCACGACTCTCGAAGGATTTTAGCTGCTCTCAACGGAGACGCTGAAAAGTCTGGAGGATTCTCTATCGAGCTGATCTATCATCAACCAGGTAACGGTCTCTTCTTCGACTAAAGTGTACCGGAGGCAAGCTGAGATCTGATGGAGCGTGCAATTTCTGGTCAACAGATATTAATTTCCTCACATATTTCCCTGTAAGATAAATCTCCATTTCATCTTAAACTCTCCTCTTTCTCATCAAATCAGTACAGATATTTTAGAAATATCTGAAGCAAAGTCCTCAAATCACCGCCGAGTGATTTGAAGTTCATTATTTGTGAAACTTGTCTGTTATTATTTTCATATTTTGCCAAATTTATGTAAATGTTTGATGTTAAACTTTGATTCTGAAAATAAATGACCGCATTGATTTGATGGGTCAAAGATAATAACGTCTCTCGTTACATTTTTGTTAAAATTCAATGCACGACTTACACAGTCAGAAAGATGAGGAACTCGTGAAAAAGTATGCATATATCTCATATATTTGTCATACTACAACTAGTGACACGTACCCACGTGACTCACTACAGGGGTCACCACAGTGAACTGTCGCACAAAGACTTGGCAATTATTTTTACACCGGATGTCCTTCCTGACACAACCACAGACCACCGAGCTACCACAGCCCTCTGTGTGGAGCAGAGAGCTGCTCTCTGGGGCGCCCGGGGGAGCAGATGGTGGGGGTTGAAGGCCTTGCTCAAGGGCCCAAAGTGGGGCGGAGGCAGGTGTGGGTGCTTTATCTATCCCACCCACATTTTGATGTTGTCGGTACCGGGAGTTGAACCAGCGATCTTCCAATCACAGGCCCACCTTCTCCAACCTCTGCGCCACCACTCGCCTTTTGGAATACAAGTGTTAATTTGAATATTTTTTAAATAACGCACTTTTTCTTTTTTATGTAAAATCAACACCGTTTAGTAATAAGAGCATTTTTTTTAATTTACTTAATTTAGATTTTATTTTATGTTTATGTTTAGAACCCCTGGTCTAGAAATAAATCTCATGTGACAACATGCCATGGTTTTGGCTCCACAAGCGGGAACTAATCTGTATTTATTCTTGTTATCTTGTCATATTCCGAATAAATCATTTTTTGACAAATAAAATTGAAAACATTCTGTCCTTTAGTCAAAAGTGTGATTTGTTACAACAGTTTGTTATTTTACTGAGTCTGCAACACCTTAGGTGCTTCATCAGACAAAAGCTAGAAAGACTCAGATAACTGGTTGAATCTTGAATCTGGGTGTGTATTCTCTGGGATTTGTTTATTCCTGAAGCAGCTTGTGAGTCACCTTTGGTGACAATCAAATCCTTGTCGTCATCAGGTCTTTGGGCCATTCTGAGCTCCAGCTGACAGGTCTTAGCAAGTCATAAAGCGGCTCTCGGTGGTTTACCTGCAGCGCTGACATTTGGGTAAATACTAAAATGGTTTGCATCAATTTAACATGAAAAAATATAGATTTTTCTCATAACTTTGATCTTACTTTGTTGCCATGACAAAATCACTGTTATTTAAGTGTGATTTGGATTTGACAGTAAGAAAAATGTTCTATACAGTCTCAGATTCAGTACATTGTTTCTCAACCTGCCTATTATAATTCCTAAATGTCTTCACAGAAATATTTACAACCCACGTGGTGTTTTCACACGAAACGCAACATCAGTGAAGGCATCTGAGAGTAAAGGACAGGAACCACAGCGTCCCGGCATATACAGTACTGTAGTTAAACCTGTAATTTAGTTGTTCTGTACTTCCTCGCTGACGCGAACATTAAAACACAAGAAGAAGAGTTGTTTGACCAGTTTTTTTTACATAAGGCTGGTCACACCTTGCACTGTGGTTAGTACGAAGAGGTTTGAATTTGTTCAACACTGTGTAAATGTGGGAAGACGTCAACTTTCAACACATTACAGCAAACCACATCATCACTTGTCAAAATATATTTACCAAAGGGAGCAAACAAGCATGGGTTAGTTTCACCAGCAGTTCATGCTCAGTAATCCAGGTACAAATCCAACAATGTTCAGTCAGGTCATATGGATGGTTTCTTTTGTTGCTGAGACATTTCATTCTTCTTCCGAATGACTTCTTCAGACTGAGAAGCCACAAACAAACTGGAGTCCCACAAATACCACACTCCCATAGTGGGAAGAAAACAGTATGCTGGTGATAATATTGCCTCAGCAAAAAAAGAAACCATCCAGATGACCTAACTGAACATTGTTGCATTTGTACCTGGATCACTGAGCATGAACTGTTGGTGTTGAAACGTTTTGGCATGAATGCCTCGGAGGAGTTGATGGGGGAGAGGGCGGGGCCCCAGAAATTATCTTATCACCAGCAAACTGGTTTTATTCACTATGAGAGTGTGGTATTTGTGGAACTCCAGTTTGTTTGTGGCTTCTCGGACTGAAGAAGTCCTCCGAGTGAAGGACGAAACGTCTCAACAAAAAGAGAAACCGTCCAGATGACCTGACTGAACATTGTAGCACGGGTTAATTTATTTATGGTGGCATTTTCCCATCTGTTTTCCTTATTCACACAATGCTGTGGAGTTATGGTGCAATATATTCTATTTTACTAAAGATTTACTGAACTCAAACTGAAAAAAATACTTCTAACACGTTCAGAAGATGCATTTATGAGTTGAAAGATAGAAGTAAAATCAGCTGTCAGGGCTATGATTGAGGATTTCTGTTTCGACACTGCAGAGACTGCCTACAGCCTCTTTGCAGAACATTGGAAGAACCCGACCTGACCCTAGGGTGAGGTTTAAAAACGAATTCACACACACTGTGAGGAACCCGTGAAAATGAGTTATGCAGTGAGCCAGTTAACTTTTTGCTTACTGAGCTGGAAGAATGTTGGTGCTGCTCTGCTGGTTCAAAGAAAATAATAATTCAGCTGCGATTTGACAGTAACGTTTGTTCAAGATACGTCTTCAGACGCATAAAAGAGTAAAAATAAAGTGTGAAACTTTACAATGGCAAAGTGGGTTTATTGGCAGCTTTATCATTAAAAACCATAATCACAGATTGACTAAAGGAAAAATATGGATGAGACAACTGGTGGCTCAGGAGTAAGAAGACAACAAGCAGCAACTTTTTCTTTTGTACGTTCATGAGACAGAAAATGCATTTCCATATCCTGGTGGAACAAATCCATATTTTAATGTTTTTCTGTCCACACTGGTATCAAACACCAC
>NW_023622518.1:0-4734 GCF_014905685.2 Nematolebias whitei | reverse complement strand
GCCACACGCCTGTCCTTCCTGTAGTGTTCCGCCTTCCTTTGGATCATCCCTGGTGACTTACGTCCACGCCAAATTCTTGCTTCACCATCTGTAAGGAAAAACAAAACAAAAATATTAAGAACTACAACTGGACTCCACTTATTCAACTCTCTTTCCCAGGATCTCCAAGAGATGACCCACTGTAAATAGACACTGTAAATAATAAACATCACTACTTTTTCTAACCAAGTCTTGTCTTTTCTGGTTTCGCTCCATCTGGGTTCCTCGAGTCTTGACAGAAATGCTCCAGCCAAACAAGGCCCAGAACGAGACCAAAGATGAACAAGCCACCTCTTCATCTGAGATGGAACACATCAAGGAGAGGCTCCAACGAGTTCTAGAACAACAACATGAAACACAGAACAACTTGAGAGAGCTGGGAGGTATGGTTTGCACTCTTAATCAAAGACTCTTGTCTTCTTCACCTTCCCCAGCTTCTGTTACTAGGCCCGAGTTCCAAGCAGAATCCAAGGACCCGGTCTCAATCCAACAGGTAATCACGAAACCATCAGAATATTTCTCTGGAGACCCAAATCTGTGTGGAGGATTCTTGCTACAAATCAAACTAGCCTTCAAAGGAGCACCTCAGTTATATTCTTCCGACACAGCAAAAATAAATTATTTTACCCACCAGCTGAAGGGTGAAGCGCTTCGGTGGGTTAATTCCTTTTTCCAATTTCATGATCCGAACTTTGTTTCGTTTGAGACCTTGTTAAAGGAATTTCGCCGAATTTTTGACCGTCCGTTGCAGAAGCCCAACGCCGTTAAACGACTCCTGGGGTTACGCCAGGGCCGGCGACCTGTGGCGGAGTACGCCCTCGAGTTCCGCATCATCGCTGCACAGACTGGGTGGCCCGACACAGCACTACAAGGTACCTTCCTAAATTCTCTTTCTGACCCCTTAAAAGATCAGATCGCCACAAGAGACGAGCCGGAGGGTTTTGACGAACTGATCGAGCTAGCGATAGCTATTGACGAGCGCTTCCGGGAGCGGAAACGAGAGAGAGACTACACTTCCCACAATCACTCCACTTCCGGGTTCACGTCACCAGGTGAGACCTACGCCTACAAAAGATGGTCAGCGAACTACAAAGACCAAGAGACACCCGTTGCCGGTTCTTCTTCTAAAAGAACTGTTGATTTTTTTTCTGCTCAGCCCGACCCAGAGCCAATGCAGATTGGTCGAACTCATTTAACTCCAGAAGAAAAACAGAGACGTTTTGATTCCAAGCTTTGTTTTTATTGTGGTAGACCTGGCCATTTTCTTGCTCAATGCCCGTTTCGGGGAAACGGAAGCTTCCGCCAGTAAAGAGAGAGTTACTGGTGGGAACTTCTACTCTCTCTCCCACACATCGATTTATGCTTCCTGTTATCATTCAAATAAATCATGATCGCCTCCCTGTGTCAGCCCTTGTTGATTCTGGTGCAGAACAAAATTTAATTAGTCTAGATCTAGTCAAAAGACTATCCTTACCTACCCTCGAGGTTCCTCCAATTTCCATTGCCGGTGTTACGGGCAAGAACTTGGCACAAGTTCTTGGTAAAACTATTAAGTTAAACTTAACGTCTGGAAACCATCATGAGATGATTGATTTTTTTATATTTGAGTCTCCACACACTCAGGTCATTTTAGGTTATCCCTGGCTCCAAGAACACAACCCTCACATTAACTGGAGACAGAAAAGGGTTGAGGGATGGAGTGATCATTGTTTAAAGAACTGTTTACGTTCTGCCATCCCTAACCAGCCCTCTGTAGACACTCCTCAGGAGGCTACAGATATTTCTATGGTTCCCCCTGTTTATCACGATTTAGCCCCAGTATTTGACAAACAGCGAGCCTTATCTCTTCCTCCGCACCGGCCCTACGATTGTGCAATCAACCTCCTCCCTGGGTCTCCTTTTCCTACCAGTCGATTATACAACCTCTCTGGTCCTGAAAGAGAGGCCATGAAGAAATATATTGAGGAGTCCCTTCTCTCTGGCATTATCCGCCCCTCCACTTCACCTGTAGGAGCGGGATTTTTTTTCGTTTCCAAGAAAGACGGCACCCTTCGCCCTTGTATCGACTATCGGGGCCTTAATAACATCACAATCAAGAATAAGTATCCTCTCCCTCTCATCGAATCCATCCATGAACAACTACAATCTGCAACCATTTTTACTAAGTTAGATCTCCGAAATGCCTACCATCTCGTCCGTATACGGGAGGGGGATGAGTGGAAGACCGCTTTTAGAACACCACTCGGACATTTCGAGTATTTGGTCATGCCATTCGGTCTGACCAATGCCCCTGCCGTTTTTCAAGCTCTTGTTAATGATGTGCTTCGAGATTTCATTGGTGACTTTGTTTTTGTATATCTAGATGACATACTCATCTACTCGAGGGACAAGGAAGAGCACATCAGGAGAGTTAGAACCGTCTTGCAAAGACTTCACGAGAACCAACTGTTCGTTAAAGGGGAGAAGTGTGAGTTCCATGTTTCCTCTGTATCTTTCCTGGGTTTCATTTTCGAGGGAGGATGTTACAGGACAGATCCTGCTAAGATCAAGGCGGTGGTGGAGTGGCCGATTCCCGACTCGAGGAAACAGCTCCAACGTTTCCTTGGGTTTGCCAACTTTTACAGGCGATTCATTAGAAACTACAGTCGAATCGCTTCTCCACTCTCTCAATTAACATCCACCAAGGTAACGTTCAAATGGAACCCTGAGGCCGACGCCGCCTTTAATAAACTGAAGTCGTTATTCGCCTCTACACTAGTTCTAAGTCATCCAGATCCTGAGCGCCAATTCGTCCTTGAGGTAGATGCTTCAGACTCTGGTGTGGGGGCCATACTCTCTCAACGTTCTCCGGAGGATAATAAGGTACATCCATGTGCATTTTTCTCGAAACGTTTATCCCTTGCAGAGAGGAACTATGATGTGGGCAATCGAGAGTTATTGGCCGTCAAGTTGGCATTAGAAGAGTGGCGTCACTGGTTGGAAGGCACGGTAACCCATTTTCTAATATGGACTGACCACAAGAACCTCACATATCTCAGGGATGCCAAGAGGTTAACCCCTAGACAAGCACGTTGGTCCTTGTTCTTTAACCGTTTTAACTACGTCTTGACCTTCAGACCCGGTTCCAAGAACGTTAAACCAGACGCTCTTTCTCGTCAATTCTCTCCCCCAGACTGTACAGAGACTGAAGAAAGCATTCTTCCCCCAGCCTGTGTGGTGGGGACCCTCACATGGGACATCGAGAGGGAGATACAAGAGGCTCAACGTGACGACCCTGATCCTGGCAGCGGACCCCCTAAGACCCTCTTTGTTCCCTCTAACATGAGAGCCAAGGTACTGCACTGGATTCATACTCACAAGTTTTCCTGTCATCCCGGTTCGTCCCGTATGCTCTCTCTCACAAGGAGTCATTTCTGGTGGCCCACCCTCACCGCCGATGTGAAGGAGTTCATAGCCGCCTGTCCCACCTGTGCTCGCAACAAGTCCAGTAATCAACCACCGGCTGGTTTGCTGCAACCTCTGCCTGTTCCTAGTCGTCCTTGGTCACACATCTCGGTGGACTTTGTCACGGGTCTACCTCCCAGTGAAGGTAACACCACCATCTTGACCATTGTTGACATATTCTCGAAAGCGGCTCATTTTTTCCCCTGCCTAAGCTCCCATCTGCATTCGACACCGCCCAACTCCTTATCCAGCATGTCTTCCGGATTCATGGGATTCCCTCCGATGTGGTCTCGGACCGTGGTCCTCAATTCGCCTCCCAAGTCTGGCAGGCTTTCTGCAAAACATTAGGGGCCACCTCCAGTCTCACTTCGGGTCACCATCCACAATCCAATGGCCAGGCTGAGCGCTGTAATCAAGACCTTGAGACCACTCTCCGTTGTGTCGCCGAGAAGGATCCCTCAGCCTGGAGCCAGCACCTAGTGTGGGTGGAGTATGCCCACAATTCCCACAAGTCATCCGCCACAGGTATGTCCCCTTTTGAGGCCTCCCTCGGCTATATCCCTCCCTTGTTCCCCAGCCAGGAGACCGACATCTCTGTCCCGTCGGTACTACGCCATTTTCGCCGATGTCGACGTGTCTGGCGACAGGCTAAGACAGCCCTGACTCGAGCTTCTGCTCAAGCTAAGCGATTTGCTGATCGCCACCGTACACCAGCTCCTTCATACCAGGTGGGCCAAGAGGTATGGCTCTCCACTAAGGATATCCATCTCAAGGACACACCCAGAAAGATGGCGCCCCGGTTCATTGGTCCTTTTCCCATCATTGCCATCATAAATCCCTCTGCTATACGCCTTCGTCTCCCTCGTTCTATGAAGGTCCATCCCACTTTTCACGTCTCCCAGGTTAAGCCGGTGGCCGTCAGTCCTTTGTGCCCTCCTGCCGACCTCCCTCCACCCACCCGACTAATCGACAATCATCCTGCTTTTAGTGTCCGAACCATCCTCGACGTACGACGCAGAGGACGTGGGTTCCAGTATCTGGTTGACTGGGAGGGTTACGGTCCTGAAGAACGATCATGGATCCCCCGGTCTTTTATCCTGGACCCCAGCCTCATTACAACGTTCTTCCGTAACCACCCCGAGAAACGTCTCCGGTCGCCTGGGGGCGATCCTTGAGGGGGGGGTACTGTGAGAGTTCCACTACCTGCAGCTCCTCCTCTAATTGGCTGCTGATTACCACCAGCTGGCAGCC
>NW_023622517.1:0-4734 GCF_014905685.2 Nematolebias whitei | reverse complement strand
TGGATGGATGGATGGATGGATGGATGGATGGATGGCTGGATGGATGGATGGATGGATGGATGGATGGATGGATGGATGGATGGATGGATGTTTTAAGTTCAACCTTAGGATGAATCACGCTCTTCTTTCATAATAAATGTATAAAATCTTAGATTCGGCACTACGCATGTCTTTGTTTTGTTTTTGGGGAAAGCACCTGAACATTCTAACAGAATGATGTAATGCCCTCACCGCAGCGTTGGGTGGCGCAGACCTTCACATTAATGTCAAAAACACAGGAAGAGGGCACGCTCAGGCTCCGCCCACACAACGCAGACTTTTTCTGCCACATTTGCATCTTGTGTTCACACACAAACAGAATTATGGATGAAGATAATAAGTATTTGAAAATTAAAGCTTTCCCAAGTGAAAACCAGAGCATTCTTATCCCCATGACTCCGTGTGGACATGAAATACAGAGTTTTTCAGAAACGATGCTGCAGCAGCCTCTTTTCAGCGCTCTGCTCTAGAATCCAAAGCAACAAGACGAAGGACAAACGGTCCAAACGCCTCCACGGTGCTTTGGATTTACAGCTTGCCGTTTCAAAAGCTCCGTGCTGAATAATTAAATGCTCAGTTGTCCTCACCTGTTTGCACGTGGACCGAGGTGCAAACCCAGCAGAAAATCTGTTTTTACAATTACCGGACCTTAACGAGCCACGAAAAAACCGTAAAGTTCGCTACAAACGAGTTTTCACTGTCTGGTTCCCCTCTCGATGTTCCCGAACTCAAATCAAGACCGCATCAACTATTTCTCAAGATTCAGTTATTAATGACATGCTGGAGATCAAAGGACTTAAATTTTTCCTGCCAATGACCCAAATGTGTCTCGTTGCAGCTTTAAGTAGATTTTTCCGGGGATGTGGAGCAGCAGAACGTCTCCCGCCGGACGTTCCGAGGAGGAACACGTTTTAACAACATGTAATGTGGATGTTCTGCTTTTGATCCCAACATGTTCCGTTAACCGACCCGGTTTGATTCGGATGTTTTGGGAACGTCAGAGTTGGGACGGTGGATCGGTGGTTTTAGGCTCATTGTTGGCGCTCTTCACAGAAAAATTCATAATTTATTTATGAAAGAGGCTCAAAAACTCTGAGTTCATTTCCAGAAACTTTCTATGGAAACTTTGGCTGGAAAATGTTAGAAATACTCCCAAACAGTAACATTTCCATGGGAATGATGGGAATGATGGGAATTTACTGGAAATTCAGGGTCATTTAAACAAACTGTCATTTCCAAACAAAATATAAACAGTTTATTTTTAATTAGGCGACGTAAAAAAAGTTAAATTACATTTCACAATAAAACCGTTTACAACCCTAAAAATATTATCAGTTTCCCTACAGGTCCTGTCTGTCTCTCTATGTCCTGTCTGTCTCTATATGTCCTGTCTGTCTCTATATGTCTTGTCTGTCTCTATATGTCCTGTCTGTCTCTATATGTCCCATCAGTTTCTTTATGCCATATTTGTCCATACATCTTGTGTCCCTACTTGTCCTATCTGTTCCTACATCTCCTATCTTTCCTATATGTCCCTATATGTCCCTACATGTCCTATATGTCCCTACATGTCCTATCAGCTTATTTATGCCCATTTGTCCTTACATGTCTTATTTGTCTGTACATGTCTTGTCTGTCCCCACACGTCCGTCTGTCCATCATTTTGACTTCTTCTCATTTCAGAGAACAATTTTGAAATCGTCTTAATTTAAAGATTTTTCCGAGCACAGCTATATTTTAATTCCCGTTGAGGAATGTTTTGTTTTAAACTCCAGGTTTTCTTCCGTAAGTTCTCGTTAATTCCCCCGGAGAGTTTCCAGCTGTGTGAAGTTTCCCCCGACTGAGCGGCGCTCGCGTACCTTTGTCTCCGCGGTTGTTCTGCTGGCTGGAGTTGGCCGACAGGTCCTCTGGGACAGCCATGGGCTCCTCCGCCTCCTCCGATGTGTCGTTGGCGGGGGGGCTCTCCCTGCCTACAGGGGGACACGGCAGCAGACTTCCTGTCACTCACCACGCCGCCCGTTGACGGGACTCACTCGGCGAAGCTAAATTACCTCCGCCTGTTTGTGGAACTATTGTACGAACTCTAGATTTCAATCAGGGGAACGTTTACCTGGCATCTGGGCCATCTCCTGGTCCTCCTCTGTCTCCATGCGGTGCAAGTACTCTGGTGGGGGGAGAAGAAGAAGATGTGAAGTTTAATCAAATGTAGGCCGGGGGGGCAGCGGCGTTATAAAAGGCTCGAGCGGAGTTAAGGATGTACTTCTCGGCGCGTTGCCTCGTGTCACGCCACAATTACATTACGAAGAATTACAGACGTTTCCATTACAGGCCTGACAGGAAGCCGAGGCCGGAGAGCGGCCCGGCTCCTGCTCAGAGACACGCCGGGCTGTGGGATCGGGCTTTCACACCACATTTGTTATTTATTGTTAATTTTCTGCCACGTAATCGTCCCAAAATGCAAACTGACTGCCACAAAATTAAGCAGAAAATTAACTGGCCCCGGGGTCAGGAGGGATGCGGGTGTTCGCCGGAGCCCGGCTGACTGACGCTCGTGTTCTCTCTAATTTACTGAGCATGCATCGCTGAGCCCGTGGCCCGAGCGCAGACACAATCAGAACCGAGGACGAGGGGGGGGGGTGGGGGGACGGAGAGAGAAATAGATAGCGGCGAGTCAAAGGAGCAGATGCAGCTGGAAGGTGGAGAAACAGAAAAGAGGTCGAAGGACGGAGAAGTTCTCGTTTATTTATTTATTTTTGGAGCGAGGCGGTCCAGCAGCGATCCTCGGGCCAGCGCTGAATATCTGAGGAGTCACCGGCGCTCGCCGCCCCATTAATAATGAATGACCCCGAAGCCTGCAGCAGATGGGCCCGGCAGCTCCGACACTTCAAGAAGCCCGTGGTGGCGCCGCTGCCTGGTCCAAGCAGCCACACAGGGAGAAGTGAAGCTCCTGAAAATAGCGAACCGGGCCCGGGGGGAGTGGGGGGAGGGGGACCTGGGCCTTCCTGTTTTACTGACAGATGGCTCCACACAGTTGGAACTAACAGCGGGAAGCGAACAGGCGGCTCTGTCGCAACACGCCACGTTCTCCGGAGCCGGGCCAGGAGCTGGGCGCCACAGACACCCAGGCGTGCGAAGGGAGAAGGAGGAAGGACCGGGGGGGGGGGGGGGGGGGTCAAAGGTCACTGGTGCAGATGATTTGCTCTGCTGAGCTTGGACTCCTCAGTATCTGGAGTTTGGAGATCCAGGGGCCAGAAGATGCGTATTCTCCTGTGTTTTCTGGGCAGATGGTGTGAGTGTGTGTGTGTGTGGGGGGGGGGTTAAAAACGTTCCTTTACTCAGAGCTGCGGCCCACGTCTGGGTGGAAAGTTCTGTCCCGGCAGAAGATTCAGGAAGTAGTTTTCTGCTCAGACGGGTCGACTTTACAACAACTAAAGGAGGGAATGCTTATCGCCCGCCGCCCCTCATCACACTGAGAGCCGCCTCACTCAAACACTCATGCCACGTTTGGGAGCAACTGTCGGCTACTACCAAACCAGATTTTACCTGAATATTTCTAAAATAAAAACCAGGAGCGTGGCTCACGGTCCAAACGTCTCGCTCACGTCACCGCCGCCGTCGGGCGGATTGTTTCAAGGATCGCAAACGTCACCGTGAGCGAGACGTCGTCTTTAAGAGTCAAACCGTTAACGCCAGAGAGCACGAACGTATCAGACAGGGCCGCTCAGAGAGGCTCCAGTGGTTCAGGAGATATTTTGCTAACAGACAGCCTCTGGTGACGGTGAAACTTGTTTTTATTCCACAAAGCAATGAACCTAAATTTACTCACTGAACTGAAACTGTCGGGGCGTTCTGCTCGTATAGAGAGAAGACCAATGACCGGAGTGCAGCGGCAGCAGCTGCTACAGCAGCTACAGCAGCTGCTACAGCAGCAGTAGCTATTGCAGCAGCTACAGCAGCAGTAGCTACAGCAGCAGCAGCTGCTACAGCAGCTACAGCAGCAGCTACAGCAGCAGCAGCTATTGCAGCAGCTACAGCAGCTACAACAGCAGCAGCTACAGCAGCAGCAGCTATTGCAGCAGCTACAGCAGCAGCAGCAGCTACAGCAGCAGCAGCTATTGCAGCAGCTACAGCAGCAGTAGCTACAGCAGCAGCAGCTGCTACAGCAGCTACAGCAGCAGCTACAGCAGCAGCAGCTATTGCAGCAGCTACAGCAGCAGCAGCTACAGCAGCTGTTGCAGCAGCGGCGCTGCAGCAGTTTCTGATCAGAGTTTGTCGTGTCGAGATGCAGGAAGAGGCTTGTGGGTTGACAGAATTCTCAGTCTTCCTCCTGTGTGGGGGGGGGGTGAGATGGGGGAGGGGTCAGAGGCGTAGCAGCAGCTTGGCTGCAGCAGGAGCTGGGTGGAGGTGAGAAACCGTTAACAGATACTGAGGACGAGCTCGGTCGGGACGAGACTCCTGAAAACACGAGCTTGAAACAAAACGAGGATTCAGAACAACAGGAGGAAAATTAAATGTTGAGTTAAAGTTAAACTTCTCTCAATTGAATCCTTAAAACATTAAACGTCTAGAATCAGTTTTAAACCCCAGAACAGAATCTGCACATTTAAACTAAAAACATGTTTGCTGCTGGAGTGTGCTTGTTTACCTACACAAACAGCCAAAATGTGCTTGTTTCCCTACACAAACAGCTGAAGT
>NW_023622516.1:0-4734 GCF_014905685.2 Nematolebias whitei | reverse complement strand
TTCCACGGACAGTCCCAAGTTGAAAAATGCAGGAGAGGGTTGAAAATATGCCTGTTTATGGCTAATAGCTTGTCCAGCTATTATGTGGATTCGCACCATTAGGTTAAGCACCTGAGGTGGTACTGTGGTGTCTTGGTTGCTAGCAACCTGGCAGGCCTCTGGAATGGTCTGCCCAGCCTTAAGGCTCGCTGTGTCTAGCACAGGAGTATCCTTTGTGGCTGGTTTGAGGGACCACAGCACCTTGTTGATGGTGTCCACGTGGACACCTAACCTTACCAAAATGTCAGAGCCTATGTAGGATGCATGTGGTAAGTTTTGGATAACGAGAAATGGGTGAACCAGTTCTCGTTGATTCCAGTTCAGTTTTAGGTTAATGACTCCTTCTGCGGTCATTACCTGTGAACTATTGGGAACTAATGGAAAGCGGAAAGCTTTTTTAATTAGTTCTAGACCAACGTGTTTGTGAACCAAGGTTTCGTAGAAAGCTCGGTTAATTGCTGATTTATCTGTCCACAGAGACAGTACAGCATCGTTGGTGTGGGACCCTTGGATCTCTACACCCTTAACTACCAGTGGTAGGTAGTGTTTGGTGGACTCTTTCTGCTCCAGCTCACAGAGGAGGCTGTCTTGTTGAGTCAGAGTTTGGACCTCTTGGGTTTCTTTGGTTTCACATGGTGTCAGAGGAGTACTCACCGGGCTCGTGTCCTCGGCTGAGGAGTCCTTTGTGCCTTCCGCGGTACCTGCTGTTGGGCAGTCTGTGTCACACTCCGGAGGCGTTTCTATTGGCAGTGGTTTTCTCACTGTTGTCCACATTGTTTGATCACCGTAATCTATAATCGCGTTAAAGCGATTTATAAAATCCTGGCCAACCAAAAATGGGAATGAGTCAACATGGGTCACGTGTACCGGGTGGTACAGTGTCATATTGCCAATCTGCATGTGAACCATTGCTATAGCTGTCAGGGTTGTTTTATTCTCCGAGAGACCCTGCATTTCTATAGCACAATCAGATAGAGGTATTATCCTGTTTTTCTCGGCTGCGGCTGTCCTCAGCTCCTCGAACAGTTTAGCTGACATAATAGTTATGTCTGCCCCACCGTCCAAGAGTGCTTCGTGTGTGAGGACACCTTCGAGTGTTACTGACAGGTACGCCTTTTTGGCGGCCCCCTTTCTGATAAAGTTACACAGAAACCTTTTGGGTTTTTTCTGACGCTTCTTCACGCGTTCAGATTTATCTGTGTAATCTTGGTTTGTCTGAACCGTCAGCACAGCTGTAGCTGTTTCTGCGTGTTCAGCTTGCGATGACTGGTCATCGTTTGTGTGTGTGATTACCCCCCTTTCATCCGATGAGGGGTTGTTTGAGGCAACAACAACAGCGTCTTGGTGTGTTTCACCGACATCTGTAGTGTTGTCATTCGCGTCCAGAGATGCTGTAGTGAGTACCTCACTGCATAGTGCTTTTGGTCGGCTTCCCTTGTCAGTGTGTTTCAAATCTTCTAACATTTCACGCAATTTTTCTGTCTCTTCCGAGTTCAGAGGTGGAGGGCCTTTTTTCTGGGATTTTTGTGATTTTTTCGCCTCTGGACGTTTCGTCCGAGGTGGGGGGCGGCTAGGTACGTCTTTTTGGGGTTCCTCTCGGTTCCCATTTTTTTGCGTCCTCCGCTGGTCCCATTTACGATAATCACGTTCGTCCTCTGGAGGAGGAGCCTTTTTATCCCAGCGTGCACCTTCATGATGCGGTTTGTTAGTCTGAAAATACTGCCTTTTTTCTCCCTTTTTAGGAGGGGGTGGCGATGCACGCCTTCCTTCTAATTCTAGGGAGTGGGGTTTAACCTTTACACCAGGAAACACTTCTATGGGCGTCTTGGCATGACAACGTGCCTCAAACACGTTCACAGCGCACTGTTTAATCTCACTGATGGATTTTTCTCTGTAATTTGCCATCATTTGCACTGACGTTTGAATGTCAGGATGGAGATTTTTGCTGAAAACAAATTTAAAACCTTCTTCTTCCTCCATTCCGGTTTCATTTCTGTTACCAAAATAAGCTTGGAAGATTCTTTTGTAATAAACTTTTGGATGTTCATTCTTGCCCTGCGTGACCTTGTCTGCGGCTGGATACCCAGTAGGTCCTGCGCAGGCGTCGTACTCTTTGATCAGAGCTTCACACAGAAGTTTGTAATCCTTTCTCGTTGCATCTGGCAGACGCTCGATGAAGGTAAACACATCTCTGTCCGAAGTGAGTCGTATCAGACTGATTTTATCTTCTACCGTAGCGTTTGGATAAGCTCTCAATCTGAAATCCAGATCTCTGAGGTACGCTTTCGTTCCAGGGGAGCCCAACGGTTCAGGGATGAAACGTTGTACATATTTTGAGATTTTTTGCAAGTCATCCATTGATGGAGAAGATATCAATGGTCTCACATGCGTGATCAGTTGTGGGGGTGTTGCTCTGCCCGTTTGTGTAGGTGATTGGATGGGTCTAAAAGCACTTTGTGAGAAAAGAGGTCGTTGAGTAATTGGTGTATTACCCCGATTCTGTTCAGGGTCTGGTTTTGATTCCAGGTCACCTTGAACAACATTCTGACCTTTTTCTATTGCTGCTATTAGTTTCGCCTCACATTTTTTTAAATGTTCCTGGGATTTACAGTAGTCACCTTCTAAGAGCATATTTAGCTTTTGTAGATTTTGTTTATCTATTTTGCATTGTTCCAGTTCAGTTTTTGCAAGCTGCAACTGTTGTTGTAGCACATCGTTATCTTCACACGTGGCTTTGTACTGACGGTCTATTTCTTTAATCTTTTCATAAGATTTTTCTGCTAGTGACGCCTGCATTTCTGAGAGATTCCTCTCATGTTTTTCAGACATCCAGTCAAGGCGTTCCGACCGTTCATCCAATTCAGCTTTTAGAAGCAGGGAGATTTTTGCTAACCGTTCAAGGCTGAGCTTTTTACTCTCTGTATTTAATGTTCCTGCGGCCAAACTTTTCAGCTCTTCTTGTCTTTGAACTTCATCGAGTTGTTCTAATTGCTGTAATTGTGTACCAATCAGTGGAGTTGTTAAAATATGTAATGCCCCCAAAATGATGTCTTCATTTGTTGGTTTTAAAGAGGTGTCTTCTTCATTGTCGCTTGGCATTTTTCTTCTATTTAGAGTTTAAACAGGAGAATTTTAATGTTTTAGGTTTTTCAAAATAAATAAAATCAGCAAAGTCTCTTCGTCTGATATATTTACTTTTATTTAGTGATTTATTAATTAAACGTGCACTATCCTTTTAGCAAATGAGTAAACTTTTTCCAACTTTGTGAAAATCTGTAACTGTTTCTATTTTTTAAAAAGTTAATGTTTATTTTTGTACCTTATTTTTAAAGGATTTAACAGTGAAATAAACTTTTTGGTGAATGCTCGTTTGCATAAGTACCTTATAACTTTTAAAATGCAAGATAACAGTAATTTTCAGCTTTAAGGAACGTTTATTGACTCGAAAATGCTTTTAGAAAGATTAAAACGTTTTTAATTTCACTATTTAGACCTAATAAGCGAGTGAAACCTGTCTTCTCAAGGTTCGCCAGAAGATGTCAGCCTTACCTTACTAATTTTAACTCAGACACTGTTTGTGTTATCCACTAGGGGAGCTATAACTTCCTGTGGCGTTCGGTTGACATCCTGTTGTTAGCCGCTTAGCTTGAAGTTAGCTTCGGCTAAACTCGGTCAAAATCAACATTTCTGAACGGATTTTTTACACAAAAGTGGCACAATTTCAACAAACACGACTTTTTAGCCTGAACATGAGTTTTTGGAACAATATTTGTAGCTTCCTTTAGTGATTTTAAGCGTAGTTAAAACTCCGGTCGTTAGCTTGTTAGCTTAAAATTAGCATCGCTAGCTTTGTTTAAAAACATCGTTTTTTGACGAATTTTAAACTGTAACGTGGCAGGATTTCAGCAAACAGGCTTCGAAGCATCTAACCAGTGTGTCAAAACCACTTTAAAAGCGTTTTTTAGCTTTAAAAAAGCAGATTTTATTTCCCTATGAAAATGAATTTCATATCCGGGTCACGTGACTGAAATCACCAATGGCAGCAGCGTAGGGTGAGAGGAAGTGACGTAGCCACGTCAGTCAAACCTTCAACCAATGAAAGCGCTACACAACAGTGAATTCAACCAATCAGGAAGCGTATTCTCCAGCTAGCAAGTTAGATTTAGCTTGAAATAGTTCGTCAACTTTTCGTCTTTTAAACCATCAAAATGCACTTTTTCTGCTAAAAATTGTAACGAAACAACTTCTAACTGTGTTCTGAGATGGCACTCAGCTTTTAAAACGTTTATCCATCTATTCAAAATACTCGTTCCAACTGAGCAGAACCGAACCACAGCCGGGTCTTAGCAGAACCTCGTACCTTAAACAGAATAACGTATTCCACAGCTCATCAGCCTTTAGTTACACGTAACAGACGTACAATTTCAGCTTACACAAGACTTATGACACAATTTCAGCTCTTAAAACATTGCCAGCGTAACACAGCGTAAAGTTGTAGAGCCGAGCTCCAAGCGCGCAGCTCCAATTTGCGCTGCGTAAAGACGCACGGTTTCAGCACAGCTGTTTAACCGTTACTATTTCAACATGCCAACATTTAAATAATCAATCTTACACGTATTAAACCCCACTCCCCGTACGGGCCACCAGTTGTAGTGATGTACATGAGGTACGTGTCACTTGTTGTATGACACAATA
>NW_023622515.1:0-4734 GCF_014905685.2 Nematolebias whitei | reverse complement strand
GGTAGCATTATCCTAACTGGCGTCACCCCCCTTCGGTCATGGGAGACTGCGAACACGGGTGAGGACGTCGCTCCATGAGCTAAAGTTAGGCTGTCCTTGAGTAGTTTTAACTGTTTGCTCAGCTGAAAGAGGACTTTTAGGTCTGGATTGGAATCCAGTTTGACTTTCGATGGAGTGTATTTGTCTGGGTCAGTCAGATACAGTATCATCGAGTTAATTGCAGGACCATCCAACTTCTGAAGTTGGATGATGTCTGGTTTAGTTGAAATTGACTTTTCATATTTTAAACGAACTTGGCTTAGTTTGTCTCTTTCTTCATCAGATGTCAGAGTGTCGACTTGAGCGACCACCTGTTCTATCTGTGATGAGACTGATGAGGGTTCTTGCTCCTTGGGGAGCTCCAACGAATCCTTTTTTGAGTTGTCGGACCTGTCTATGGGCAAGGCACCATAGGTTTGTGGTCCGTGGTCGACGTCATTGGTTGAGAAAAGAGCGATGGCCTGTGATGGTTTCGTGAAACATCCTGGCCCAGCTTCTTGACTCGGTACCAGGTTATCTGGGAGTCCTCCCAGAACTGGAATGCCTAGTTCAAAATCATGAAGGTCAGGTTCTAAGTTTTCAGTTTGCGATGACTCGTCATCGGTTGTGTGTGTGTTTATCCCCCCTTCGTCCGATGAGGGGTTGTTGGAGGCAATAACAGCAATGTCTTGGTGTGTTTCACCGACATCTGTAATGTTGTCATTTGCGCATTCAGAGTTAGTAGCGATCACATCACTACATTGTGCTCCTGGTTGGGTTCCCATTTCAGCGTGTATCAAAGTGTCTAAAAACCTTTGTATTTCCTCTGTCTCTTCCGAGCTCAGAGGTTTAGGGCCTTGTTCCTGGGACCTTTGTGATTTTATCGCCTCGGGACGTTTCGTCCGAGGTGGGGGAGGGTTAGGTACATCTTTTGGGGGTTCCTCTTCGGATTTCCCCTAATAATATGGGTCCTCTTGGATCCCATATCCTTGCGTCCTACGCATGCCCCATATACGATAATCACGTTCATCCTCTGAAAGAGGAGCATTTTTGTCCCAGCGTGCACCTTCATCACGTGGTTTGTTAGTTTGAAAATACTGCCTTTTCTCACCTGTTTTAGGAGGAGGTGGCGTCGCACGCCTTCCTTCCATTTCTAGGGAGTGGGGTTTAACCTTTATACCAGGAAACACCTCAATGGGCGTCTTATCATGAGAACGTACCTCAAAAACATTCATAGCACACTGTTTAATCTCATTTATGGATTTTTCTCTGAAATTTGCCATAATTTGTACTGACATGCGTATGTCAGTGTGGAGATTTTTGCTGAAAACAAATTAAAAATTTTCTTCTTCCTCCATTCCGGTTTCATTTCTGTAACCAAAATAAGCTTGGAAGATTCTTTTGTAATAGATCTTTGGATGTTCATTCTTGCCCTGCTTGACCTTGTCAGCGGCTGGGAAACCAGCAGGTCCCGTGCAGGAGTCGTACTCTTTGATCAAAGCTTCACACAGAAGGTTGTAATCCCTTCTCGTTGCACCTGGTAGACGCACGATGAAGGCGAACACCTCTCTGTCCGAAGTGTGTATTATCAGATTGATCTTATCTTCAACCGTAGCATTAGGATAATCCTTCAATCTGAATTCGAGATCTTTCAGGTACGCTTTTGTTCCAGATGCCCATCTGTCCAGGAACAAAGCGTTGTACATATTTTGAGAGTTTTAGCAGAACATCCAATGAAAGACGAAGTTTCCATGCACTCTGTTGCATGTTTTGTGGAGGAGACCTATTCAGGTCTGTTCCTACCGCCCGAGATAAAGGTGGATTAAGAGCAGGATGTGCAACAACATCTTTCTGAGGTGTTTGTGGGTGACCTGGACTCTGTCCACGGTCTTCTCTGAGTTCCGGACAAACTCGCCCCACGTCAGAAATCTTGTTTGTTGCTGCGGCCAGTTCCTCCTCACAAGCCTTAAGGCGCTCCTGTGTTGTCTGACATTCACTTTTTAAATTCAGCCATTGTCGGAGTGTCATCGCCTTTTCTGCCTTGCAAGCGTACAGCTCCTTTAATGCGATCTTCAACTGTTGTTGTAGCACACCGTTGTCTGAACACACGGATTGGTACACACAGTCTTTATCCCTGGCTTCAGATAGTGATGCCTCAAGTAATTGTATTTTGCTGGTCAGCGAATCAATTTCTGCATTTGCATTTTGCTGTGATTGAAACATCTGTTCAGAATGTTTTTTTGTGAGGACTTCGTGTTCACTTTTAAATTGAAGGAAGTGTTCTTCAATTTTCTGAACCACCTCTTTTTCACTGTCTAACCTTATTGCAAGGTAATCAGCTTTCTCAACAACCGTATAGAATGATTCTTTCAGCAAAATTGCGATTTTAGCCAGCTTTTCATAACTTGACTTTGTAATTTCTGTAGAGGTCACACTTTCTGCAACCTCCTTCAGATTGTCCAATAACTCTTTTGGGTTCATGCTCTCCGCCTGCTTGATCTGTGGATGTAAGGAATCTGTCAGAAGCGCTAACGCATTCTCCAAGCAGTCCCTTATCCCATAAGCATCAAAATCTTTTTCTAACACACCTGTCATGTTTTTCACTGTGTAGCACTTTATCTGTTAAAAACAGTTGCAAGCTTCAGATTTTTACAGGTAAATATTTGTATTCGAGTCAATGAGTTTTCACACTATTTTAGCTTTTTGGGTTTACACAGAAGTACTGTTATAAGTCAACTTATTCAAATGTGGGTACCTCTCTGTAGGTTTTACCCCAATTCATGAATATTTAAGTAAATGCTCTCTGGCAGTGTTACTTTTATGTGCTTATTTTTCAACAGATACCAGTTACCAAGCTCTTTTTAGTGTATTTTACTCTAAAGCACTGAATTTTTTCTAAACCTGCAATTTTTCTAAAAGTCTCACAGCAATCATCGGTTTAAAACGTTTTTTTTTAAAACGTTCTGTTCCAGAAATTTGCTATTTTAACAGTTACTCATAGAACTAAGTGGTGAAAAGAAAAAGAAAAGTTGATGATGTATCAGGATTAATCAGTCCTTCCTCAGAAAAACTGTTATTCCTGTTCTCCTGTCTCATCCTCTATTTAAAATTAAATAGGAAGATTTATTTTTAGGTGGTAACTTAAACAGAAAAGTTTCTTTTTCCTGATAAGTTTACTCTTATTTAGTGATCTAGCAATTAAACGTGTATTATCTCTCCAGCAAATGAGTAAACTGTTCAACTCTGTGAATATTTGAACCGTATCTTTTAAAAAGTTTCTAATTTTATTTTGTACCTTTTTCTTAAGGAATTATCAGTGAATAAAAATGTGTTCGGTAAATGCTCTTTGCATAAATACCTTTTTTACTTTTTAAATGCAAGATAACAGTGATTATTCAGCTTTGAGGAACGTTTATTAACTCAAAAATGCCTTACAGAAAAATAAAAACGTTTAATTTCACTCTTTAAACCTAAAACTGAAGTGAAACCGTGATCTAAATTTCTCCAGGAGGGGGAAGTGTTTAGCTTTCTACCAGCAGGAGTCTATGACGACTTCCTGTGACGTTCGGTTGACATCCTGTTGTTAGCCGCTTAGCTTAAAGTTAGCTTCGGCTAAACTCGGTTAAAATCAACGTTTCTGAACGAATTTAAGCGTAAACGTGGCGTTGTTTCAACAAGCACGACTGTTATGCATGAACATGAGTTTTCTTGGGACATATGACAGCTTTATTTAGTGATTTTAAGCACGGCAAAGCTCATTTCCGACATGGAGGAAGTGACGTGACACGTCACTCATCCGGTCGTTAGCTGTTAGCTTAAAATTAGTATCGCTAGCGTTGTTCAAAAACATCATTTAATGATGGATTTTAAACTCTAACGTGGCAAAAATTTTAGCAATTATGCTTCGAAGAACTTAACCAGCGTGTCAAAATACACTTTAAAGCGCTTTTCAGCTTTAAAAAGCAGATTTTATTTCCCTATGAAAACGAGTTTCATTTCTGGGTCACGTGACTGAAATCACCAATTACAGAGCAACACGGGGGTGAGAGGAAATGACGTAGACACGTCATTCAACTTCTCAGCGAATCAGAGCGCTCCACAACAGCAAATTTCAACCAATCACTAAGCGTTTCTAGCAACCAGCATGTTAGATTAGCCTGAAATAAGTTCGTCAACTTTTCGTCTTTTAAACTGTCAAAATGCACTTTTTCTGTTAAAAAATGTAACGAATCAACTCTGAGCTGTACGGAGTCTGCTACTCCGGTCTCAAAAACGTCTTTCTAGCTATTTAAAAAAAACTCGTCCGAACCTTTTCAGAACCGAGCCGGACCAACAGAACCTCCGTCCGTTTGGACCACAGTTTAAACAGAATAACGTTTTCCACAGCTCATCAGCTTAGCTACACATAACAGGCGTACAATTTCAGCTTTCACAAGACATATGACACTATTTCAGCTTTCAAAACATCACTAGCCCAACACGCTTAAACATGCAGCGTTTTGACTTCAAAGCGGCAGCTCCAGCTTGAGCTGCGTTTCAGCACAGCTGATAAACTGTTACTTTTCTTCATGCCAACATGTAAAAACAATCTTTACACGAATACACAGTCATTTATGAGCACGTAACGGGCCACCAAATGTAGTATGACATATGCTGGATATATTCATACTTTTTCACGAGTTCTTCATCTTTCTGACTGTGTAAATGTCGTGTATC
>NW_023622514.1:0-4735 GCF_014905685.2 Nematolebias whitei | reverse complement strand
CCTGCCACTCCACCTCCACCACAACCCCCCCTCAAGAACCCTTCAAGGTACCTACAAGTTCAAGTGGACACTCTTACCTGTTGGACTTCTTCCTCCTTGAGTCTGCCTCCTCGTCATCACCCTGTAAGAAAGAAAAGGAACTCAACTTATATTCTGATTATCAGTCTCGTTCAAGCCTCCCTGTTAATACTCTGCACCTTGCCTTCCAGGAACCCCGAATTCCCTATTCCCTGCACTGTAAATAAAATCACTTAAACTTTCATCCGTGTCTGTCATCCCTCTCAGCCTTGTCTGAATTTGAGTACTATTTTGTTAAACCCTAACAGAATGATTCAGCCTTAATATGAGTACTCACGACAAGGCCGAGAAGGATCAGCTACAAGAGCTACTAGCTTCCCAAGAACACCGAATAACCACTACTGAAAACATGTTTCTACAGATCGTAAAACAACAACAGAAACTCTCCGAGAATTTAACCGAACTGGGTAGTATGGTCCACGAGCTAGGTAAGAAGGTCTCTTCATCTTCCCACACCGAGACATCTAACTCCAACCTCTCTTCTCAACCTTCTGGATCTTCAATTCTACACACTATCCGTGAGCCCGAGATAAAACCCAGTGTTCTATTTTCTGGTAAGGCCGAGGAGTTTGGAGGGTTTATGTTACAGTGTAATTTAGCCTTTAGCAGAGCTCCACGTACCTTTTTTTCCGACTCGTCCCGTATTTCCCACATAGTTTCCTCTCTTCAAGGGGAGGCGTTGAGGTGGGCGAACGCTTACTTCAGCTCCGTGTCAGTAAATGACTGTGCCTTTTCTGTTTTTTTTAATGATTTCCAGAGAGTTTTTGAGCGTCCCCTGCATCAAGAAACCGCTTCCAAGAGGCTAATGGCGCTACGCCAGGGAAACCTATCTGCGGCGGACTTCGCTCTTCACTTCCGGATCACGGCCCGAGAGGCCGGATGGGAGGACCTCGCTCTTCGGGGAGTATTTGTGAGTGCCCTCAACGATCATATTAAAAATCAACTAGCCCTCGTAAATCATCCCGACAATCTGAACGATTTGATCGACCTGTCAATTCGCATTGACGATCGCTTCAGAGAGTGTCGGGGCAGTTTGGACTACAACTCCCAGAGTTCCTCCGTTTCCGGAATCCCACTTCCGGATCTGACAAGCCGTTCCCGCCCGAATATTCCAAACACTGAAATTGACCCTGTGGAACCAATGATTGTTGGGCGCACCCGTCTCACTCCTGAGGAGAGACAGCGTCGTTTTTCTGCTAAAGAATGCTTATACTGTGGTAAGAAGGGACATTTCATCGCCTCTTGCCCCCTGCGTTTAAGAAGGTCGGCCCCACCCATAAGGCAGGAGATTCGGGTGGGCGCTTCTGACATTTCTCCTGAGAACCGTCTGACTCTCCCTTCTTCCATTTTTTATAACAATTCAAATTTCTCTGTGCAGGCGCTTGTTGACTCTGGAGCTGAACAAAACCTGATCAGTGACAGCTTGGTGGAGAGACTGTCAATTCCTTTGGACAGATTGGATCATCCCCTCTCTATGACTACACTCACTGGTCAGACCATTTCCACCATCTCCCACAGAGTCACTTCTCTGAAGCTCATCATCTCTGGCAATCATCATGAACTGAGTGAGTTTTTTGTTTTTCATTCAAATAACCCCCAATTAATATTAGGATTCCCTTGGCTTAGACGACATAATCCGCAGATCGATTGGAAGCACCAGAGAGTCATTGCCTGGAGTCAGGATTGCTCTGCTGACTGTCTCAGGTCGGCGATTTCCCCTTCTCCTCCGTCTTGTTATGAGGAGGAGGAGGTTGATTTGACCTTAATTCCCCCCGTTTATCATGATCTGGCCCCGGTTTTCAGCAAATCCAGGGCTCAATCTCTACCTCCACACCGACCGTATGATTGCTCAATAAATTTGCTTCCTGGTGCTCCCTTGCCTTCTTGTCGTTTGTATAATTTATCTGGTCCTGAGAAACAAACCATGAGGGAGTACATTGACGCATCATTGTCCTCCGGCCTTATCCGCGCTTCTACCTCCCCAGTGGGAGCAGGCTTCTTCTTCGTCGCCAAGAAGGACAAATCTTTGAGACCCTGTATAGATTACAGAGAACTAAACCAAATAACTGTAAAAAACAAATACCCTCTGCCTCTCATTGAATCCATCTACGGGCAGCTACAGGAGGCTGTAGTTTTCACCAAGTTGGACCTTAGAAATGCTTATCATCTGGTTCGTATTAAGGAGGGGGATGAATGGAAAACGGCCTTCAGAACACCTTTTGGCCATTTTGAATATTTGGTAATGCCTTTTGGTCTAACTAATGCTCCCGCCGTGTTCCAAGCACTCGTCAATGATGTTCTAAGGGATTTTTTGAACCAATTTGTCTTTGTTTATCTTGACGACATTCTCATTTATTCTAAAGACCGACACCAACATTCTCAGCACGTTCGGGCTGTCCTTCAGCGTCTGTTGGAGAATCAACTGTTCGTCAAGGCGGAGAAGTGTGAGTTCAGTGTGCCCTCTGTGACCTTCCTGGGATTTGTGTTTAAGAGTGGTCAGGTTTGGACAGACTCTGAGAAGGTCAAAGCGGTTGTGGAATGGCCGACCCCCACTAACCGTAAACAACTCCAACGCTTCCTGGGCTTCGCCAACTTCTACCGCCGCTTCATCAGGAATTACAGTCAAGTTGTTAGTCCTTTAACCAAACTCACCTCTTCTCTCCGTGTTTTTTCTTGGACCAGGGATGCGGAGGTGGCCTTCCTGAGGCTCAAGGCACTTTTTTCCTCTGCTCCCATCTTGACTCACCCCGACACCAAGTTGCAGTTCCTTGTTGAAGTAGACGCCTCGGACTCTGGAGTGGGTGCTGTTTTGTCTCAACGATCCCCTACCGACAACAAGGTCCACCCCTGTGCCTTCTTCTCACGCCGATTGTCTCCTGCGGAGGCCAACTATGATGTGGGCAATCGTGAGTTGCTGGCCATAAAATTAGCGCTCGAAGAATGGAGGCATTGGTTGGAGGGGGGCGGCGTTGCCTTTCATCGTCCTCACTGACCACAAAAACCTCTCTTACCTTCGGAGTGCCAAGAGACTGAACTCTAGACAGGCCAGGTGGTCCCTGTTCTTCACGAGGTTTAACTTCTCCATCTCTTACCGGCCGGGGTCCAAGAACGTAAAGCCTGATGCCCTTTCCAGACAGTTTTCGTCCTCTGATTCCCCCGAGACGGCCGCGCCCGTCCTTCCTGACTCCTGCGTGGTGGGTGCCACATCCTGGGGGATCGAGAGGGACATCCTTCGGGCTCAACGGTCTGAACCCGACCCTGGTAATGGCCCACCTGACCGCTTGTTTGTCCCCAAGTCTGTGGTCAGCCAGGTTCTTCAATGGGTTCATTCTTCAAAGTTTTCTTGTCACCCCGGCGTCAACCGCATGATCTCCTTTACTAGGAGACACTTCTGGTGGCCCACCTTACGCCAGGACATCAAGCGTTTTGTGTCAGCCTGCACTGTCTGCGCCCAGAACAAGAGCTCCCATCGATCTCCTACGGGACTACTCCAACCCCTTCCTGTTCCTGGTCGTCCCTGGTCCCACATTGCACTGGATTTTGTGACAGGTTTACCCCCATCTGAAGGGAACACGGTCATTCTCACCATCATCGACCGATTCTCTAAGGCTGCACACTTCGTTCCATTGCCAAAACTTCCCTCTGCAATGGAGACTGCCCAACTCTTGGTCGTCCATGTCTTGAGGCTTCACGGCATACCTTTGGACATTGTCTCGGATCGTGGTCCTCAATTTGTGTCCCGGGTCTGGAAGGCCTTCTGGAACGCCCTCGGCGCCTCGGTGAGTTTGTCCTCAGGATATCACCCCCAGTCCAATGGTCAATCCGAACGTTGCAACCAAGAACTTGAGTCTACCATTCGTTGTGTCATTGAAAATAACCCGGTTTCCTGGTCTTCCCTTCTTCCGTGGGTCGAGTACTCCCACAATACCCACACTTCCTCTGCTACCGGCCTCTCTCCTTTTGAGGCTTCCCTGGGTTACCTGCCCCCCGCTGTTTCCCCGTGAGGAGGCTGACGTCTCTGTTCCTTCTGTCCAGCACCACCTACGACGTTGCAAACGGATTTGGAGGCAGACCAAGGAGGCTCTTCTACGGGCTCGTGACCAATCCAAACGGGGGGCCGATCGTCATCGCATCCCTGCTCCTCCGTACTCTGTAGGACAGCAGGTTTGGCTCTCCACTCAGCACATTTCTCTCAAGGATTCCTCTAGGAAGCTGGGACCCCGATTCATCGGACCCTTCCCCATTACCAAGATTGTCAACCCCACTGCTGTCCGGCTACAACTCCCTCGCTCCATGCGAATTCACCCTACCTTCCATGTGTCTCAGGTAAAACCCCTTGTGGTGGACCCTCTGAACCCCTCCACCTTGGGTCGTCCGCCCCCCCGCATCGTTGACGACCAGACAGTGTTCTCTGTTCGCCGGCTCTTGGATGTTCGCCGACGTGGTCGCGGACTCCAGTTTTTGGTAGATTGGGAGGGTTACGGCCCGGAGGAGCGCTCATGGGTGCCCAGATCCTCCATCCTGGACCCTGCCCTTATTTCGGACTTTTATTTGAGACACCCTGACAAGTGTCATAGATCGCCTAGAGGCGATGTTTGAGGGGGGGGTACTATTGGGGTTGTGTGTGTGTGTGGGTGTTTGTGTGTGGGAGTACTCA
>NW_023622513.1:0-4735 GCF_014905685.2 Nematolebias whitei | reverse complement strand
TGTGCCGACCGTTCACGAGCCCTTTTGATAAAGAATTTCATAATACATTTTTGGCGACGAGGATGGGATGTTAAGAATTTAAATAAATAATTCTGAACGGCTGCACCATATTCAAACGAGGAAAAAAAAAAGTGTTGAGAGAAATGTTGATGCGAGTTGCATAGTTGTGCCGGGTTGGAAGAGTTATCCAACCCTGGCTTTGTGTTTAAGAGGTGGAGGGGACGCCCGAGCCTTTGTGTGAGAGTTTTAAAACAGAGAAAAAAAGTTGATTCAGACGCCTGAGGAGGCGTGAGCTGAACGGAGAAAAAGTTGTACCGGGATGGGAAGAAGTCCCATCCCAGTTGTTTTTGTTGTTTTTGAAGAGGGGGGAAGAAGCCCATCTTAGTTATTAGAACAATTTTTCTGCAAGCAGATAGTCCGAGTGATGTTTTGACCACTTTTGCAGGCAATAGAGGTCAGAAAAGATGGCACCAATGACAGGACTTCAGCATAAAATCAGAAAATGCAATTACAGGCTCAATGGAGTAAACAAGAATGTGAGGACCGCCTGCTTGTTGAATGGACAGCTCGGTGCTCAGTTTGTGAGAATGAGCAGTGTAGCTGACGGGGCGGTGGAGCAGGTGTCCCGGTTGCGAGGAAAATTTGAGAGAAAGAAAGAGAAATGTGTTGAGGAAGTTCAGGAGAAAGAGAAACAGTTTTTACAACGAAAACAGTTGTTATCTGATGCGCAGACAGAGTGCAAGCTAGACCGCTTGATTAATGTAGCTGAGGGCGCGGTCGGTCAGATATGCAGGCTTAAAAGGAGGAAGAAAGAGCGTGATGTTTCGCCGGAGCGAGTCGGAGCTTATGTTGCAAGGTTGGCTGACGGATGGAATCCGTCGAGTTTGGACGGTTACATCTCAAGAGACAAAGAAGTTGTTTACTTGTCTAAAATATCACAACCCACAGATGCTCGAGTGTCGAGGCTGTTAGATAAAGGTGGAGGTCAGGTAATGAATTCAGCGCATCGAGTCGGAGCTTTGCAAGACTCGAGACCGTTGTTTGAAGTTTGTGCTGATTTACAGGGTCATCGGGTGACCTTAGGGGAGTGCGAGCAGAGATGTGCTGAGGAATGCGCTCGCTGTGCGTTCACAGAGAGGAACACGGAGCTGAAAACTGTGAAAAAAAAATCATTTAGCCAACCCATGGGTCGTGGGCCGAGAAGGGACGGCCAGAAAAACATGCAGGAACTTACTCGTTCTGCTTTCTGGAGGGCATTAATGCAGGCAGGAGTGCATGCAGCTGAGATGAATGATGTGTCAGCTGAAGAGCTGAGGGCTGGAAGCCATTATTTGGATTAAAAGGGGCAAAAAGTAGGGTCCAAAAGTTGACATCAACACTCTGAAAAGCAGATATTGTCAAACATTGAACATCAAAGGTCCAGAATTAGAGAGCCCAGATCTTGACGTTAAATTAAAAAGCCCCAAAACTTGAAGGTGATATTGATTTTAAAATGCCTAAAGTCAAGATGGTTTAAGGGGAAAAGGGTGGATTTGAAATGTCTAGAAATAAATATGTTGTCTGGATGTGTTAAATTAAGCTGTTTGCTTTGAAGAAAGTGCATTGTATGTTGTTTGGAAGGAAGTGCAACATATGTTGTTTATAAATGGTTTACCTGCAGCTATAGTTTTGACAGCATCTAAAAACAACTCTAGAAGTATCCAAAATATCTGAGATAAAAAGAATTTCACCATCTTGTTTTGCAGATGTTTCACATTTAAAGTGAAAGTTCAGCTCTTTTCAAGAGGGGTTCTGTGGAAAAAGTTAACATCTCAGTTTTGAAAACTGATGAGTTAAACATTTTGAGTGGGGCCAAGACTAGAAGAAGGATTTCTTTTTAATGAATAAAGTTAATTATTGACACTTTTTGCATGAAGTGGTTATGTATGAAGAATTGTTTGATTAGTTGTAGAACAAGACAGATGAAACTGCAAATACAACGATGTGAAGCATGCAGCATCAGAAGAGAGAGAGTCACAATAGTAAAATGCAGGGACATATAGGGGAAAAGGGGCCATATCAGATCTGGCAAACGGATTTCATTGGCCCTTTGCCATGTCACAGGGGTGTAGATATGTATGTACGGCTGTAGATACATATTCAGGTGTGTTGGTGACTCATCTTTGTAAATATGCAAATCAGACATCTACTTTAAAAAGTCTTAGTATGATGAAATAATTTTATGAGGGTCCCCTTCAGATACAGATAATGGGACCCATTTTACTGGAAACAGGTGAAAGACTGGTCAGCTGAAAAACGTGTTGAATGGATTTATCATATTTCCTTATCACCCACAAAGCTGCTGGGCTGATTAAGAGAATGGATGAACTGTTAAAAAAAAAGAAATGCTGAGAAAATGAAAGACATGATTTGACAAACTGAAAAGTAAATTTGTTGCAGGCTGTGTTTCAATTGAATGATACTCCAGAGCTGCCTGTGAGAAAAAAAAGAACCAATTAGAAAAATTGATGACAGAGCAGAGCTGCCTGTCAGAAGCAACTCCTGGGTCTGAGGACTCTAGAGCCAGTGACAGTGATTTCAGGTCAAATTCAAGCTATAAAATTGGTCTGGGTCTGCCATATCCCAGAGGCAGGAGAAGGAAAAATGGGTAAATGTACCAATTCATAAGTGTTATTAAAGAGAAAACTAATTCTTCTCTCTTTTTGTTGAAAAGCAGTTTTCTTGCTTCCTCAGCTTGATGCTCTCCTGGTCTTGGTTGTTTGGACGATCAAGGTCGCCCCGAGGAGCTGGTGACAAGGTGCCAAGTCAGATCGGAGTGCAGGCTGTTTGGGCATCACGTGCCTTGTTGCAGATGGACAACGCCTCATCAGCAACACCAGGACGTGTCTTGGAGGAGGATCAGGTGTTCACTTTGGTTGAAAAAAAAAGATGCAAGCAAGATCTGAGTGCAAAGTGACTTTTGGCATGCTACCACAGGGAAACCATCCCAGTGGTACCTTGGATGTCAGATTAGAATTGTGTGGAAACCCCACTGTGTAACATGTGTGGGAACGGTACATGCTAAACCAGATGAAAGAAAGAAAAAAAAAGGGAGAACAAAGTTTGATTTTTACTGCCAATTAAGGAGAAGGAGGAGACGTGCTTCGTTGGCAGTTACTCAAGAAAGGTTCTGGATACCATCAGTTGTCATGACTCAAGAAGAAACGGTCAAAATACTGATAAAAGAAATAAACTTGCAGCCAAAGATGTGGGGGAGCACAGAAGAAGTGCTCTCCAACATAATTGAAGCTTTGAACTTGTTTTCCTGTGTACCTTGCAGTTTTTTTTTGTACAGCTGCAGGAGGAGCCCTGCCAGAGGGTGGTGGTCACTACATCGAATCATCATAAGTGGAGGAGAGTATGGAACATTTAAAACCTGAATTGACAAAATGAAATGAAGGCAACCACAGTTATGCAAATATCACATTTTGCCTTTAATAACTGTACAAGGACACTGGTTTAAAAAAAAATAAAAGTACAGGGTGAGTGGTTTGAGCCACAGACAACTCTCACATATAACATGCAATTATGTGAGACAGCTGATAAAAGAGTGATATGTATGTTGAGACAAGGTATTGTGTGATTGGACTCATGAACTAGGCTAGAGAACTAGTTTGATAGTAGTGATATGTATGTTGAAATTAGGTCATGTTAACCCATGTTTAACCAGAGACAAGGTATTGTGTGATTAGACTCATGAACTAGGTTAGAGCAACAATAAAAAGTACCTAAGGTGCCTTTCTCTGGATGTGTGTGTGGTGTACATCTGTGAACTCGGAACAACCAGACTTATCGTTTGACTAATTATAGTTCCTTACTCCATGGCGAGTCTCTCTGGATCATTTAAAATGCGCATTGAATGAGTCCATAGAGTTGACTGAAATGATCAAGTCTCATAAGTCTAAACGTGTCTGATCTAACAGTGTCCACCTGCATGGCTATAAGAAAGGTTTTTACATATGGCTAAAACTAATAGTGTAGGCGTCGGCTCACCATGGGTGGGATATATTCGCAGGAATATTATCTACGGCGCAAAATATATGCAGTATCCCTTTTGTTTGTTTAGTGAAAAGAAGAATAACTAGTTTGATCTATGTATCTCTGTATTAACTTTGTGTATTTTGGGAACTTGTTTTTATATTACGAGGGTTTTAAAAAGAATTAATCAGGAAGTTTATAATACAGCTGGTACATGGTTTGGTAGGGAAAAAACTATAATCTGAACACCTACCAGGTGTTTTGATTTACAATGATCGTGTCAGTGGGAATGTAATAAATCAAAACGTTCCAGGGGTTTGAAACTAGTCTGGATTTTCTTAACTGTGTGAGTGAGTTTATTTAGGATAAAGTCCCAGAACAATCTGGATTTTCTTAACTGTGTGAGTGAGTTTATTTAGGATAAAGTCCCAGAACAATTTCAATTGCAGGAGAACTCGACCATTCAGAGGTCAGAGATCGTTTAGAGTTCAACTTAAAGGGATGGCATTTTCAAAACTAAACAGTTGTATTGTGGAATTATGTTTTACATGTCATAAAGGCAAAAGGGTGGAATGATATGAAAATATGTTTTATAAGGTGTTAAGTTGCCTTTATGCCTATTCAAACATATACATTTTGTGTGTGTTACTTATTCAGAATTAAATGTCTAAATTGCCATAAAAGCAAGGGTGGAATGATATAGAAATGATTATTTTAA
>NW_023622512.1:0-4735 GCF_014905685.2 Nematolebias whitei | reverse complement strand
CGGTCGTATATGTATATACATAAATATATATGACCGATGAAATTACCAAACAGGTCACAGTGGACCAATCCAATGAAACCAGGAGTGGAGGAGAGAATGGGGAGGGGGAACTTGCTTGAACCTGCAACCTCAGAATTTCAAGACCACGCAGCTCAAATTATGTGCTGGAAAACATTGTCAGATTGTTTCCTGCTTCCATTTCACAAAAGTCTTTTTAAGAAAATGCAGTTTTATTTTTACTCTTTTTACCACACCTGCCTCCACCCTCATTCGCCCCACACTGGGCCCCTGAGCAAGGCCCTTAACCTCCACCATCTGCTCCCTAAACAGGTCTCTCTTGAGAATGAATTCTTGTGACTCAATGAGACTACCTGTATGAATAAAGGGTAAATGGAAAAAGAATAGAGAGCTCTGCGAGAGCAAACACTTACACACACACTGCACAAACCATGTCAGTAAATAAAAATAAATAAATCACGTTGGTCACACAGACTGTCTGCTGCACCACACAGCTTTTTGTTGGATGCACTGTACAAGAAGATCCCAGAAGAGAAATTAAATTAATGGACTAATTATACACAGCAACCAAAGTATGATTTATTACACTGACAAACACACGCACACACACATGCCTCCACATACGCACACTTGTCCCTGATGGGACAGACTCTGTTTCTGCTTAAAGAACGTCTGCTTTGCTCTCTTCTGTCTGGTCCCCAGCTTCTTCCACTTCCTCAGACGTTCCTCCTGCTGCTGCTGCTGCAGAGACGAGTTTTGTTCTCCAGTCAGCCAGCCTCTCGTCTGCCTGCCAGACTCCGCCTGACCCACTGCCAGTAGCGCTCTCTGTGCTCAAGTGCAGACTCACTAGGGAGCTGCAAACATCACTACTGTGCACATTCAGCTAAGCAAGTGTCACTTATTTCATGCTCGTGCATACAGAGCTGAATGCAGGCCATGCATCAAGACATGGCAACGCGTCGTGATAAATGTATTCTAGTGGCGCTGTATTAGTCCTGTTTTTAGAGTTGCAGCCTCAGAGAAAAAGCTGTCATCATCATTCATGGAGGTAGAAGTAGAGGACAGACTAGCTGAAGGACTCCCCGTCAACACAACATGCAGCTTTTATGTGGGAGCCTGGATTTAAAGCTCTGCACGTTTATGCTGCTAATAAAAGTACGCATGGATTTAAATGTATTTCTTGTGTGTCCAATCATGGCTTTCATGCGTAGATATCTGAATAGTTCTAGTACTGTCCTCGAGGAAAGTCCTTTTCACCTCTAGGCCTACAGATGCGCAGCAGAAGGCAGCAGCTGAAGCAGCTTCTTTCACTTCTCTTCAACAGTCGATCTCACTCCATCCTATTCCTCCGACACTCTCTAACACAAACTTTAGACTTCGTCTGGTAACATCCCATCCATCCACGCAGCAGTCACATTATGCCATCTGATTAACTTCAGCTGACGCTAAAGCTTGATGAAACTGCAGAGGTGTCAAATAGTGCTCGCATGCAAATGTCTGGAGGCAGGTAGGAGTGCGTTGCAGTGGGAAGCAGAGTGGGGCGGCAAGCAACGGAGCAGAAGAAGGGCTTAGAGCAGTCCCTGAAAGGGAGTTCAGCAAAGCTTTAAGTCTCAGGGGAATTTCAAAGCCAGTTGTGGATATTAAGAGGCTTAATCTAAGAGCTTGCTGAGGCTGAGTTTTTGCTATGTAGGCCCCATCACTATCATCCTTGACAGAGGTTAGAGAGGAGACTGGGGGGGATAAGGAGAACAAGAACGCAGATGGGAGCAATAATGAGCAAAAGTGTCATTAAGACATCTTCATATGTATTTTTTGGTTTTTTTACAGTGGTATTAAGTCAGCTCAGTTCTGTGTTTTCTCTGTTTGTGGAGACACAAGCAATCAAATACAAGGTGCATGTTATATGAATGAACGGTATACCATAATTAGACACAGCTACAACAATCCATCAGTGGTGCAGAAGTCACATTGTCTCAAAGCGACACATGTTGAGATGAAACTCATTATTATCGAGCTGCAGATGTCTCCAGAAAGAAGGGAGGTGAAACCAGAGCAGGTGGTGTGCTACTCTTCTTTTCTGCATAGTTCTTCTTCAAAAGTCCACAAAACCCCTCAGCATTTTATTATGTGTTATGCATGGTCCATGGTATCAACAGAGGCCTAAATGTTGCATTGTTGCATTTTCTCACAAATTAAAAACACCATCATGAAATTATCTGTAAGTATTTCTCAGTTCAAAGACAAATATCTGCTTCTGCAGTAACGGCTCAGTCCAGCTGGAAAAAAAACAGGAGACAGTAGCAGCTGTTTTTTTCTGTCTCATGGTTTTGTTTCCCTGCTTTGTTGTGTGAATGCTGAGTCAGCATTTTCATTGTTGTATTACTGTTTTTAATTTTCCTATAAAATTTTTGACTCTTAACTACTTCAGCGAGTTTAGATGGTAAAGCGTTCGTTCAGAACATTACGGCTATGAATTTGGGGTTTGGTAACATTTTTACTTTTTGAACTGTTTGACTTTATTTACATTTTTTTCCCACAGAGAAATGCATGAAAATCTCTTTAAATCATTAAAAACTTGGGGCCTTTTGAAAAATACTTCAGCATACTTGCTTCATTTTTTAGCTTTTGGCTACTATTTCACTTGTTTTAGCTTTTTAGCCATTGTTTTGTCCAGTTTAGCTTTAGGCTGCTTTTCTGCAGGTTTCAGCATTTACCCGCTGTGAAACCTGCTAATGTTAGTATTTGTACATTTCAGCTTTTAGTTTTTGTTTTGATCATTTTCAGAACTAGGAGCGCTCTCGGTCTCAACTTCTTCAACAGAGTTTTGCACAGTCATTCATCACTCAGCACTGAAACTGCATAGAAAATAATAATTTTCTAGTTTTGTCTTCCTTTTTTTAAAATAGTAAATAAAATAAAAGTATAAACTGCTTTGTTTATGTTTCATTTAATATTATGATAATTTAATCTGTGCTGTAAATAAATGTCTGTGTCTGCATATTTTTACGTATAGGAGGCATTAATCGTGGCGGGCCGGCAATGCCAACATTCCTGCGGACCCCAACGATGATCCAGCCTCGTCTGGACATGAAGACCTTCCTGCAGTTTCCCATGGATCCTCCTCCTCCTCCTCCTCCTCCACACAGCATGAGCCTCTTCCACAACTTCAACACAGTGAGAGCTGACACAGACAACACAAACACAACAGACACAACTACTGCAGTCAAAAGTTTACCACTGCAGGAAAGAACAACGCGTTCAGTGCTGTGTTTAGAGTTCTGCAGCATGAAGCTGTATCATAGAAGGGAAATACTGAGTGTGTGACAGATCGTTTCAGTTAATGCTACACTATAAAATATGTATTTATACGTGAGTTTTATTGCTCCATCTGTGCAAATGGAGCAAATCTATATTATAAAAAAAGTGTGCATTCCCTGCAATATTTCACGTGCACGCACTCTGTCCTGTTCGTTAAACCAAAGACAGATAATTAAAGAGCAGTTCTGAGGCTACGCTTTAGCTGTGCACTTCAAACACAAGAGTTTGTTTGAAGTGTTTATTTTAAGGTACCAGAGAGGGCTCTTCCTGCTTTTTCTTTCTGACATCACAGATTAGACCGTGGAGACACTTCCTCTCCAGCTCAGCAGAATGCAGAGTGTTTGCTCTTTTAAACTCCAATAAACAGCATATTTCCTCTCAGCTGTATGAGAAGTCGGGGAGCTCATGTGAACACAATGTGAACCAGCAGTTCTTTTGCGTGTCTTATAGCTGCAATGTGCAAATGGGCCAAACTAGTATCTGCCACATGCTTTGAATTTGCATGTCTTTTTTAAACAATAAAGATGTAGAATGAATGAATAAAGCATTCATGTCAGTTTTAAATGTGAGATAATTCAATATCTCAGTTGCTCAGTCAGTGTTTGGGTGTGTTATGACTCTCAGCTACTACATAACACTTTATTTTAGTGTTTATACATTTGACAGTTCTATTTTGTGTTGGCTGTGACTGCCTTCTTGAATTGGGTTGACTCAAAGTAAATTTGTAATAGATGTGCTTCCTATTATACCTTTTTGAGAGTTCCAATCAAATTTGTCAAGTGGTTCTCGTGATATTTTGCTAACAGAACAACATGGATGACTCTAGCAGTTGTTGCTGGTTTGTTATTGCTAAATGCAAAACACTATAAGTGTTGGTGATGATAGTCAGTTCCATCTACATTTCATTTTAGCTTACGTAAAATGAACTGAGTTATGACTACCGGTATTTAAATGTTTCCTAAGCTCAATTGACTGTGGCAGCCATTTTGAATTGGGTTGACTCCAAAAGTTAATGTTTTAAATGTACACACAGTGACATTTTCAGAGTTTTAATCAAAATTGTTCAGCGCTTTATGAGATTTTCTGCCAACAGACAGAGAGAGACATTTCAAAATAGATCTTGCACAAACATTGGTGCTCAAAGTACAAGTTGGAGATGACTCTCAGCTTTGGCATCAACAGTTTTTACTTCAATATCTGAAAAAATTGGCTAAGTTGTAGCTATTGTTGTGTTTGCTGTTTTCTCAGCTGTGCCAGCCATCTTAAATCAGGTTGACTCCAAAAGTGAATCAGTTCTGGATGTACAGAACAGTGGTCCCTCGTTTATCACGGGGGATCTGTACCCTGAAGCCCCGCGATAAGTGAAAAACCGCAAAGTAGGAATAGTAGTACAAGTAGT
>NW_023622511.1:0-4736 GCF_014905685.2 Nematolebias whitei | reverse complement strand
CTAATGCAGGTCAGAAGATTGGAACACTTATAGACCTGGCATCTGACACAAATTACATCACACATAAAGCTGCGGACCGTCTAGGACTGCGCAGCGAGGAAATAATTCTGGTGTTATATGGTGTGGGTGGAATGTCCATGAAGGTGAACACGAAAAGATACCTCCTCAGAGTCCGCATTCAAACATCTACAGGGGAGGTGAGAGCGCATGAACTGGTTTGTTATGGGCTGGATGAAATTGCCAAAGTCCATAAAGAAATTGAACCAAAAAAACTTCAAACCTTCTTCCCAGAAGTAGAGCTTGAAGGACTGAAAAGGCCGAAAGAAGTTGAGTTACTCATCAGTCACCGTGAGGGGAGACTTGCCCCTCAAAGGGTCAGAGTGGTTGAAGACCTTGTCTTGTGGGAAGGCCCTCTGGGAAAGACTGTAGGTGGCACTCATCCCGGCTTGTTTGAGAATGTTGAAATGGCAGCACACATGTCAAAAACTCACTTTGCTCGGTCAATGCGGACTGCTGTGGTGAAATACAAGGAGTTTCCAGTGCACCCGAGCCCAGAAAAAGTCCCGTTATATACAACTACAGTTACCACAACCTGTGACTTCCTCGAATGGTGGAGATGGGAGAGCATTGGTGCATCCTGTGAGCCTAAATGTGGAGGGTGCCGTTGTGGCAACTGTCAGCCTGGTGGGAAAGAAATGACCCTTGCGGAGGAGAGGGAGCTGGAAATAATAAGAGAAGGACTCACTTATGTCAAGGAGGATGCTCATGTCAATTCACCACATTGGGATGCAAAGTATCCATGGTCAGAGGATCCTAGCACACTCCCTGACAATAGAAATGCTGTCCAAGCCACATTCTTAAGAACAGAAAAGCAACTAGAGAAAGAACCTGAATGGAAGAAAACATATACCGACCAAATTCATGAAATGGTGGAACGGGGTGCAGCTATCAAGCTCACTGAGGAGATGAAAGAAAGTTGGAAAGGCCCTGTGTGGTATGTGAGTCACCTGGTTGCCCCAAATCCTCACTCAGTAACAACTCCTGTTCGGTTGGTGTGGAACAGCAGTCAAAAATTCAAAGGACTTAGTATGAATGATATCCTTCTAAAAGGACCCGATGTGCTTAATCCCATCAGGGCTGTCCTGCTACGATTTAGGCAAGGTGTGTTTGCAGCCTTAGGAGACGTCAAAAAGATGTATAATTCAGTCTGGCTGGAGGACTGTGAAATGCATCTACACAGGTTTCTCTGGAGAGATTATCCTGTGAACGACATTGAGGAGTTTTCCATCACCAGAGTGAACATTGGTGACAGACCAGCTGGATGCATTGCACAGCTAGTAATGAGAGAAACTGCAAAGCTACCAAGCTTTACTCACCTGGAAGAAGAACGCAGAGTGTTAGAAGAGGACAGCTATGTGGACGACATCCTCACATCCCACAACAGCCTTGAGACACTAAGTTTGATCACGCAAGGAGTAGAAAAAATACTAAAAGCAGGAGGCTTCTACCTAAAACCCTGGGTGTGGTCTGGTCAAAGTGGGAAGCAAAAGAGCATGGGAGGCACCCAACAAAAAAAAACTAAACACTCAAAGCAAAACTATTATCCTCCCAAATCAGTTAAGGGATGAAGATAACAAAGCTCTTGGTATAGGCTATGACACTGAAGAAGACAAACTGTACATGCTGACCTCAATAAATTTCTCCAAGAAGAGAAAGAAAATGAGGATGGGTAAAAATCTTACCAAAGATGAGGTGAGGCCTGCAACACCAAATCCACTGAGCAGGAGAGCATTAATGAGCCAAGTAGCCAGTCTCTATGACCCAATTGGTCTTGTTGCCCCAGTGAAACAAATGGGTTCAATCCTTGTAAGAAAAGCATTCCAAGAAACTGCTAGTGGGAGGATGACTCATGAGACCTGGGACAAACCACTCTCGGCTGGACTCAGAGAGGAAGCCATCAAACTCTTTGAAGAATATGCCAACCTAAGCCAGATTAAGTTCCCCAGAAGTCTGACACCAACTGACTGGAAAGGTCAACCTGTTGCAGTCACCTTCTCAGATGGGAGTGACAAAACTTATGGAGCTGTCATGTACCTCAGATGGAACACAGCACATGGAGCTGAGGTCCGCTTTGTGGAAGCAAAGGCCAAACTAACTCCACTTGACCAAAAAGGTGAAGCTGTAAAAGCTGAAATCTGTGGAGCAGTTTTTGCAGCTGGACTCCGTAGGTACTTTGAGCGACAGTCAAGAATGCAGGTTGAGCGCTGGTTTCATTTAGTTGACAGCCAAACAGTACTGGGAGCTATTCAGAGAGAGAGCTATGGATATCAAACATTCTACGCGAACCGTATTGGTGAAATCCAGAAAATTGCACCAGTCAAAGATTGGTGGTGGATTCCTGGTGAGTTAAACATTGCTGACATCATAACAAGAGGAAGCACAGCTGCAGAGCTGAATGAAGGATCTGTTTGGCAAAATGGTCCAAATTTTCTCAAATTACCAGTGGAGGAGTGGCCCATAAAGTCACCTGGAGAAATATCTGCTCAAGCTAGAGAAAATGTAAATAAACTCCAAAGAAAAGCTTTCACAGCCGCCATCACAAGAAGCCAGACTGAGTAAGACAAAACTTGGCAGCCTCCACAAACAGCTCAGCAAGATCAAGTCCAAGATCCAGCTATTGCTGGAGGAAATCAGAGAGCTGGCTGGGTCAACAAACTGGTCACTGTAGGAAGATACAGCACCCTACAAAAGCTTGTTGATGTGGTTGCATGGATTTGCCGAGCTGTTAAAACTTGGAAGGAGAAGTGGAAGATAAACAAAAACCTACCTGGTAAAGGGGAAGTAATACCTGAGGAAGTGAACACTTCTGTACTAACTGTAGCTGAGCGCCAAAATGCCCTCATAAGTCTATTCTTGGCAGCTCAGGAAGACAAAACATTCCCAGAGACAACTCTCAACAGACTGGTTGTGTCCCGTGACACTAATGGACTATTGGTCTGTGGAGGAAGAGTTCAAATGTTTGTTGAAGATAAATCTACTGTTCCAATCCTGCCCTTTGACTCTTGGTTATCTACATTACTTGCCAGAGAAGCTCACAATATAAACCATGAAGGAATTGCTGGAACTCTTCTTAAAATGAGGAAGAAAGCATGGGTGGTGAAAGGGCGAAGATTGGCAAAAAAAGTGGTTGACAATTGCATGATTTGCAGGAAAATCAAGGCAAAGGAATGTCAGCAAATTATGAGTGATTTACCCACAGAAAGAGTGAATCCTGCTAAGCCTTTTGAATTCACCACTGTAGACCTGTTTGGACCGTACATGGTGAAAGATGAGGTAAAGAAGAGAGTCAAACTCAAGGTGTGGGGCATTGTATTCTGCTGCATGGCATCGCGAGCATTACATACTGATATTATATGTGACCAGTCATCTCAAGGGTTCCTGCAAGCCTATCAGAGGTTTACTGCACTCAGGGGTCATCCCAGGAAGCTGTGGTCAGATGCTGGTACAAATTTTGTTGGTGCCAAACCTGCACTTCGAGACCTGTATAATTACATTGACAATTTAAACAAAACTGAGTTGGAAAACAAAGCAGCCAAAAGTGGAACTGAATGGTCCTGGAAAATCCATCCCGCAGACTCGCCACACAGGAATGGATCAGCTGAGGCAGCTGTAAAGCTGGTAAAAAGAGCTCTCAAGAACCTGGCTGATGATGGACTCTTCACCTGGAGTGAATTCCAAACATTTCTCTACATGGCAGCAAATATTGTAAATGAAAGGCCAATAGATGCACAGGTACAAAGCAGAGAAGGTTGTGTTAGCTCTATCAGTCCAAACTGTCTCCTTCTTGGACGAGCCGGCCCAAAAGGCGATCCAACTAACTTCAGTTTTGAGGGTTATCCTTATAAGAGACTCCAAAACATCCAATCAGAGGTAAACAGATTTTGGAAAAAGTGGTGTGAACTAGCAGGCCCAAATTTATTTGTACGGAGTAAGTGGCACACCAAACAGCGAAATGTTGCTGTGGGAGACATAGTTTGGGTAGCTGACCAGAATGCACTAAGGAGCCAGTATAAACTTGGCAGAGTGGTGGACAAAAAAGGAATCATCAGAGATGCAAATATAAGAGTGTACCCAAGCTATCCAGTCTCCAGCACCAACTCTGCAAAAGGCCGAAATAGACTAAAGATCCCTGCCACCATCCTACACAGGGATGTGAGACGCCTCATTGTCCTCCTTCCCATAGAAGATCAACAACCACAAGATCCTAGGAAAGTTGTGTGACCTCCTTGGGTTTTCACCAGGAGCTCAAGTGGGAGGTGTTGTGTCAAATGACAGGTTTGACTTTTGAATTGCACCTCATTTTAACAAATTTTTTCATTCAAACTTTAGTTTCTGTTCGTTTACATAGTTCAGACAGAGGGGGAGCTCTAGCCTAAACTATGCTGTAGCTGCTGTGATCCTGATTAGTTTCTTAATGCAGGTGTTTGGTTCTTTGTGACAATCAGTGCATGAAGGGAAGTAGACACGCACCGGTGAGTAGCAGCCTCAATAAACCTATCAAACAGTTTTGAGTCTAGAAGTAAACTTGTGGTAAACAACACAGTAGTTTGTGATGATGTTAGAGCAATTAGAGTTTTTTTTTTAAGCACATAAGGCCCTCTGTGTTTGTTTAATACCATTGTAAGTTTCTGTGAGTTTTGAGTTGACCTAATGCTGTTTTGAGACTCAGAGTTAGA
>NW_023622510.1:0-4736 GCF_014905685.2 Nematolebias whitei | reverse complement strand
GGAAAACAAAAGTCAAAAGTAATCCAGCAAGGAAAACAAAGTCAAAGGTAATCCACAATGTTCTTGGTAATTCCATTGTGTTGATTATAATTCCATAACGTCGTCGGTAATTCCATTGTAGCAATTCTTTAACCCCTTGGAAACAGAGTCTGTAATCCATTGGAAAAAGTCATATAACCCACAACGGTAAATCCACAACGATTGGAAGTGTTGATTAATCAGCATACAGAGGGGTACCCTTGGATTGAACTGAAGATGCGGCCACTGGATGAAGAGTGGAGACCAACGTCAGGATTGCAGGTCGCCTCCAGCGAAGGTCGTCTCTGGGCGACGTCCAGTCGGTGCCGTTCTGGTTCAAATGTGACATGCAATTATGTGGTTTAAGGTGGGCTTATGAAGGGGATTTTACATAAGGCCTTAAACTATATGCACCTGGTGTGTAAGCTATTATGGTTGGGAACAGCTACAACTACCAGTTAAGGGGTGGAACATGCTGAAAAGGGGTAACTACAGGGGTTTATACCTATAGAAAAGGGTTCCAAACTATTTTTCCATTTCTAACTTGGTTTAAGTTAGCTTTACATGGCAAAATATAGTTTGGTTCAATTGTCTGTTGTCTTTTAGACGAACGACTTGAGATTGGGTGTTTGGTTTCCCCATAAATGTTTTGGAAGTCTATGGCGAGACTTATCAAAAAGAATTAGCTATCCCCCTGAATAGAATTGTTCGAGTAGGTTTGGCTTACGCGTTGTGAGATCAATGTAGATTATGGTACTTAAGGTAGCCTTAATATACATTGACTCCGCAAAGATTGCAATTTAACGAATGAACTGCATGTTGGCATGGTCAAAGGCCTCTTAGTCTCTAACTTAACTACACAACAAAATTCATTCTTGCCTGGGGTGTTCAAAAACAATACCAAAACCAATTAAATCGACAAAAACAGTGACTAAGCAACCAGTTAAACAACGTTTCAACATTGACAAAAGCAGTGACTAAGCAACTAGAAAACAACGTTTCGGTGCGCCACTCACTCTGAATGTCAGATTTGATCATGTTATCGCGTCTGGTAGCATTATCCTAACTGGCGTCACCCCCCTTCGGTCATGGGAGACCGCGAACACGGGTGAGGACGTCGCTCCATGAGCTAAAGTTAGGCTGTCCTTGAGTAGTTTTAACTGTTTGCGCAGCTGAAAGAGGACTTTTAGGTCTGGATCGGAATCCAGTTTGACTTTCGATGGAGTGTATTTGTCTGGGTCAGTCAGATACAGTATCATCGAGTTAATTGCAGGACCATCCAACTTCTGAAGTTGGATGATGTCTGGGTCAGTTGGAAGTGACTTTTCATATTTTAAAAGAACTTGGCGAAGTTTGTCTCTTTCTTCATCAGATGTCAGAGTGTCGGCTCGGGCGACCACCTGTTCAATCTGTGATGAGACTGATGAGGGTTCTTGCTCCATGGGGAGCTCCAACGAATCCTTTTCTGAGTCGTCGGACCTGTCTATGGGTAAGACACCATAGGTTTGTGGTCCTTGGTCGACGTCATTGGTTGAGAAAAGAGCGATGGCCTGTGATGGTTTTGTGAAACATACTGGCCCAGCTTCTTGACTCGGTACCAGGTTATCTGGGAGTCCTCCCAGAACTGGAATGCCTAGTTCAAAATCATGAAAATCAGTTTCTGAGTTTTCAGTTTGCGATGACTCATCATCGTTTGTGTGTGAGTTTATCCCCCCTTTGTCCGATGAGGGGTTGTTGGAGGCAGCAACAGCAATGTCTTGGTGTGTTTCACCGACATCTGTAATGTTGTCATTCGCGCCTTCAGATTTAGTAGCGATCAGATCACTACATTGTGCTCCTGGTTGGATTCCCATTTCAGCGTTTTTCAAAGTTTCTACAAACCTTTGTATTTTCTCTGTCTCCTCCGAGCTCAGAGGTGTAGGGCTTTGCTCCTGGGACCTTTGTGATTTTATCGCCTCGGTTCGTTTCGTCCGAGGTGGGGGAGGGTTAGGTACGTCTTTTGGGGGTTCCTCTTCGGACTTCCCCTGATAATATGGGTCCTCTTGGATCCCATATCTTTGCGTCCTACGCATGTCCCATGTACGACAATCACGTTCATCCTCTGAAAGAGGAGCCTTTTTGTCCCAGCGTGCACCATCATTACGTGGTTTGTCAGTTTGAAAATACTGCCTTTTCTCGCCTGTTTTAGGAGGAGGTGTCAACGCACTCCGTCCTTCCATTTCTAGGCAGTGGGGTTTAACCTTTACACCGGGAAACACTTCTATGGGCGTCTTAGAACATGCCTCGAACACATTCACTGCACACTGTCGCATTATCGGTGGAGGAGACCTGTTCAGGTCTGTTCCTACCGCCCGAGATGAGGGTGGATTAAGAGCAGGAGGTTCAAGTCGGTGCAGATCCATCCCTATCACCCGAGATGGGGGTGTTACAACGGGGCTAAGAGTAGGAGGTGCAAGTCGGTGCAGACCCGTCCTTATCACCCGAGGTGGGGGTGTTGGAATGGGGCTAAGAGGAGGAGGTGTAACAGCATCTGTCCGGGGTGGTTGTGGCTGACCCGGACCCTGACCTTGTCCGTCCCTGAGTCCCAGACCAGCTCGCCCCACGTCAGAAATCTTGTTTGTTGCTGCGGCCAGTTTCTCCTCACAAGCTTTCAGGCGCTCCTGTGATGTCTGACATTCACCTTGTAAATGCCGACAATGTCGGAGAAATATCGCCTTTTCCGCTTTGCAATCCTCAAGTTGTGTTTTAAGCACATCTATTTCACCTTTGCAGCGGGAAACTTGTGACATTTTCTCGTCGTGATCCCATCTTAATGCAAAGTATTTACTGGACAACAGCTCTTTAGCATCCCTGGCTTCAGATAGTGATGCATTAAGTAACTGTATTTTGCTATTCAGCGAATCAATTTCTGCATTTGCATTTTGCTGTAAGTGAAACATCTGTTCATAATGTTTTGTCAAGAGGACCTCGTTTTCGCTCTCAAATTGAAGGAAGTGTTCTTCAATTTTCTGAACCACCTCTTTTTCACTGTCTAACCTTATTGCAAGGTAATCAGCTTTCTCAACAACTGCATAGAAAGATTCTTTCAGCAAAATTGCAATCCTAGCCAGCTTTTCATAACTTGACATTGTAATTTCTATAGAGGTCACACTCTCTGCAACCTCCTTCAGATTGTCCACTAACTCTTTTGGGTTCATGCTCTCCGCCTGTTTGCCATATGGATGTAAGGAAGCTGTCAGCAGCTTCAACGCATATTCTAAACAGCCCTGCATCCCATAAGGATCAAAATCCTTTTCTACCTTGACACCTGTCATGGTTATTCACTGTTCAGCACTTTTTCTGGATAAAACAATTGCCAGCTCCAGATATTTTTACAGGTAAATAATTGTATTCAAATGTCAATGAGTTTCACACTATTTTAGCTTTGGGTTTACACAAAAGTACTGTTATAAGTCACCTTATTCAAATGTGAGCACCTGTCTCAGGTTTTACCCCAATTCATGAATATTTAAGTAAATGCTTCCATGCAGTGTTACTTGTATGTGCTTATTTTTCAACAGATACTAGATTACCAAGCGCTTTTTAGTGTATTTTACTCTAAAGCACTGAATTTTTATAAACCTGCAATTTCTCTTTTTAGTCTCACAGCACATCAGTTTAAAAATGTTTTTAAACCGTTTACTTCCAGAAATTCGCTATTTTAAACAGTTACTCATCAACCCAGGTGGGTGAAAAGAGAAAAGAAAATTGATGATGAGGAATAATCAGGCTTTTTTCAGAAAAACTGTACTCCTTTCTCCTGCCAATCTTCTATTTAAAATTAAATAGGAGATGTAATTGTTTAGGTGGTAAATAAAATCAGAAAAGTCTCTTTTTCCTGATATATTTACTCTTATTTAGTGATTTAGCAATTAAACGTGCATTATCTTTTAGCAAATGAGTAAACTTTATCAACTCTGTGAATATCTGAAACTGTACCTTTTTTGTTAAAAAGTTTCTACCTTTTATTTTGTACCTTCTCAATGAGGAATTACCAGTGAATAAAGGTTTGTTGGTAAATGCCTTTCCGCATAAATACCTGAATTACTTTTTAAATGCAAGATAACAGTGATTATTCAGCTTTGAGGAACGTTTATCAACTCAAAAATGCCTCACAGAAATAAAAAACGTCTAATTTCACTCAAAATACCTAAAACTGAAGTGAAACTGTGATCTCAAGTTTCCCAGGAGGGGGCAGTGTTTAGCTTTCTACCAGCAGGAGTCTATGACGACTTCCTGTGACGTTCGGTTGACATCCTGTTTTTAGCCGCTTAGCTTAAAGTTAGCTTCGGCTAAACTCGGTTAAAATCAACATTTCAGAACGGTTGAAGCGTAAACGTGGCGTTTTCTCAACAAGCACGACTTTTTTGCATGAAACATGAGTTTTAGGGGCATGTGGCAAGTTACATTTAGTGATTTTAAGCACAGCAAAGCTTTTGGTTCAACCAAGCTTTACTTCCGACATGGAGGAAGTGACGTGACACGTCACTCACCCGGTCGTTAGCTGTTAGCTTAAAATTAGCATCGCTAGCGTTGTTCAAAAACATCATTTAATGACGGATTTTAAACTCAAACGTGGCGAAAATCCAGCAATTATGCTTCGAAGACACGGAGCAGTGGATCAGAATCAACTTTTAAAGCGTTTTTGAACTTTAAAAAGCAGATTTTATTCCCTATGA
>NW_023622509.1:0-4738 GCF_014905685.2 Nematolebias whitei | reverse complement strand
TCCCCTGTGTCTGCCTCGTTCTGGGTCTCATATCATCTGGGTTCCCCACGCACTCCTAACAGAAATGCTCCAGCCACAACAGACCCAGAATGAGACCAAGAGCGAGCAGACCTCCCCCGTTCCCGCGGAGGAGCGGATCGACAGGATGGACAAAGTAATTCATCAGGTGCTGACTCACCAGACCACGGTCCAGTCCAACCTTCAGGAGCTCGGAGGTATGATATATTCCATTAAACGTCAGCTGCAAGCTTCTGCCTCCCCAGCTCCAGTCGTTCCGCCAGCCCCCGTGGCTCTTGGCCCCACTCCTCCTGTCCAACAAATTTTCATTAAACCTTCTGAGTTTTTCACCGGAGACCCTGACCAATGTGGCGGCTTCTTGCTCCAGTGCCGACTCGCCTTCGAGGGGGCTCCCTCCCAGTTCTCGTCGGACACGGCCAAAATCACCTTCTTCGTAAGCCAGCTCAAAGGTAACGCTCTCCGGTGGGCTCACTCGTTCCTCTTGAGTCAGGATAACCCCCCTGCTTCCTATGCCCTCTTTCTTTGGGAGTTTCGCAGGATTTTTGACCGTCCCCTGCAGGCTTCAAATGCCGCCAAGCGATTGTTGAACTTACGACAGGGCCGTCGTAATGCCTCGGAGTTCGCTCTGGAGTTTCGGATCCTTGCTGCATAAACAGGATGGGACGAGCCCGCCCTCCAAGGTATTTTCCTTAACGCTCTGTCTGATTTTCTCAAAGACCAGCTGGCCACGCGAGACGAACCCGAGACTTTCGACAAGCTGATAGACCTTGCCATCTCAATCGACGACCGCTTTCGGGAGAGACGTAGAGAAGCAAACTACAGTTCCCATCGACCCTCGACTCCCGGGTTTTCGACTCCTCCAGGTGAGCCCAAGCCTGCACCTCAGCACTACGTTTCCCACAATTCTCCCACTTCCGGGTTTACGACCCCTCGCTACGAGTCCTTTTCTTCGAGACAGCCCCCTGTGAACTACAACTCCCAGTCTTCCATGCTTCCTGGTCACAGCCAATCATCTTCTTTCCCCTCACGGGATCGCTCCCCCGAGCCTATGCAGGTGGGGCGCGCACGGCTGATTCCTGCAGAGAGACAGCGGCGTGTATCTGCCCGTCTCTGCATTTATTGTGGTAATTCCGGTCACTTTCTGCCCCACTGTCCGTTTCGGGGAAACGAGAACTTCCACCAGTAAAGCGGGAGTTACTGGTGGGAACGTCTGCGTTAACCTCCCCATTTAAATTGTTACTTCCCATGGTCATTCAAACACAAAACCGTCGCTTTTCTTTTTCAGCTCTTATTGATTCAGGCGCTGAACAAAATTTGATTAGCTCCGATTTAGTTAAAGAATATTCTCTTCCGACCCGCGAAATTCCGTCAATTTCTGTCGCCGGCTTAACCGGAGACACGTTGACCCGTATTAATTTAAAGACCACCGAGTTACATGTCATTATATCGGGAAATCATCATGAAATGACTGATTTCTTCGTTTTCAATTCTCGTACGCCTCAAGTAATTCTAGGTTTCCTTTGGCTTCGTAACCATAACCCAGTTATTAACTGGGAGCGCGGCTGTATTGATAAATGGAGCGACAAATGCCTCAGCAATTGTCTGCGCTCCGCTGTTAAAGCGTCCCCTCGGGACACGCCTCCTCTAGAGGAGATCGATCTTTCCTCGGTTCCTGCAGAATACCGCGACCTGGCGGCCGTCTTTAGTAAACAACGCGCTTTGTCACTTCCTCCTCACCGTCCCTACGACTGCGCGATTGACTTGTTACCTGGCGCCCCCTTGCCGTCAAGCAGACTCTAAAACCTTTCTGGTTCTGAGAGGGAGTCTATGTCTAACTATATTAATGAATCTCTTGCCTCAGGCATCATTAGACCCTCGACCTCCCCTGTGGGAGCGGGTTTTTTCTTTGTTTCTAAAAAAGATAAATCACTCCGGCCATGTATAGATTATCGCGGTTTGAATAACATAACTATTAAAAATAAATATCCTCTTCCTCTTATTGATTCACTTCAGGAGCAGTTGCAGTCTGCTTCCTGTTTTTCTAAACTTGATCTCCGAAACGCGTACCACCTCGTCCGTATTAAAGAGGGCGACGAGTGGAAGACCGCTTTTCGCACTCCTCTGGGCCACTTCGAATACTTAGTTATGCCCTTTGGGTTAACCAATGCCCCCGCTATTTTTCAGGTGCTCGTTAATGACGTCCTCCGCGACTTTATTGGTAATTTTGTGTTTGTTTATTTGGATGATATTCTTATTTATTCTCGCGACCCCGCTCAACACACGGCCCACGTTCGCATGGTTTTTCAGCGGCTGCTGGAGAACCAATTATTCGTTAAGGCTGAGAAGTGCGAGTTTAACACCTCCACTGTTTCCTTTCTAGGTTTTATTTTTGAGGGTGGTCGTTGCCGAACCAACCCTGAGAAGACCAGGGCGGTAGTCGACTGGCCAACCCCTGAGTCCAGGAAGCAGTTACAACGTTTCCTGGGGTTTGCAAATTTCTATAGACGCTTTATTAAGAATTACAGTCGTGTCGCCGCCCCCCTGTCTCAGCTCACTTCAACTGCCCGAGCCTTTCACTGGACCCCGGAGGCTGAAGCCGCCTTCTCGAAACTCAAGTCCCTCTTTTCCTCGGCGCCCATCCTCTGCCATCCTGACCCCGCGCACCAGTTTATTTTGGAAGTGGACGCCTCTGACACTGGGGTTGGGGCGGTCCTCTCCCAACGGTCTCCTCTGGACAACAAGGTCCATCCCTGCGCCTTTTTCTCTCGTCGTCTCTCTCAAGCTGAACGAAGTTACGATGTGGGCAACCACGAGCTTTTGGCGGTCAAACTTGCACTCGAGGAATGGCGGCACTGGCTGGAAGGCACTGAGACACCTTTTTTGATCTGGACAGATCATAAAAACTTAATCTATCTCCGGAACGCCAAGCGTCTGACCCCCCGTCAGGCCCGTTGGTCGCTTTTCTTTAATCGCTTCAATTTTGTTTTGACCTTCCGCCCGGGCTCCAAGAACATTAAACCTGACGCCCTGTCCAGGCAGTTTGCCCCACCAGACTCGCCCGAGGTTTCTGACTCAATTATCCCTTCATCCTGCATTGCTGGTTCTCTTTCTTGGCCCATCACCGCCACCGTTCAACAGGCCCTCCTCTCCGAACCAGATCCTGGTGGTGGTCCCCCCGGCACCCTCTTCGTCCCCTCCAGCGTGCGGTCCCAGGTGCTCCAATGGCTTCACTCTAATAAGCTTTCCTGTCACCCCGGAGTCAACCGCATGCTCTCCCTCACCAAGACCCATTTCTGGTGGCCCTCCATGAACTCAGACATCAAGGACTTTGTTTCTGCCTGCCCTGTCTGTGCCAGAAAAAAGTCCGGTACTCAACCCCCGGCTGGCCCTTTGCTCCCCCTCCCGACCCCTAGTCGCCCTTGGTCCCACATTGCCCTCGATTTCGTTACCGGCCTTCCACCATCTGACGGCAACACCACCATCCTCACGGTGGTTGACCGCTTCTCTAAGGCTGCTCATCTTGTTCCCCTCCCTAAGCTCCCCTCTGCCCTTGAGACTGCCCATTTACTCACCCTCCATGTGTTTAGGCTCCATGGGATCCCGTCGGACATTGTCTCTGACCGAGGCCCGCAGTTCATCTCCCAGGTCTGGCACTCCTTTTGCAAGTCGCTCGGGGCGTCCGTTAGCCTCACCTCTGGTTACCATCCCCAGGCTAACGGACAAGCCGAGCGCTGCAATCAGGAGCTGGAGTCCACACTGCGTTGCCTGGTCAAGTCTAACCCTTCGTCCTGGAGCCAGCACTTGGTTTGGGTGGAGTATGCACATAACTCCCTCCGCTCCTCTGCCACCGGCATGTCCCCCTTTGAAGCCTCCTTAGGCTACCATCCTCCCTTGTTCCCTGACTCAGAAACAGACTGTTCGGTCCCATCCGTCCAGCACCACTTCAGGCGTTGCCGTCGCATCTGGCGCCAGGCCAAAGCAGCCCTCCTTAGGACCACAGCCCAGGCAAAACGGTTTGCTGACCGCCACCGTTCAGAGACGCCCGCCTACCAGGTCGGCCAGCAAGTTTGGCTGTCCACCAAGGACATTAAGCTGCGGGACACCCCTCGCAAACTGGCCCCCCGCTTCATTGGTCCTTTTCCCATCACCCGTATCATCAACCCCTCTGCGGCCCGCCTCCAGCTCCCCAGGGCCATGCGCATCCATTCTACGTTCCACGTTTCGCAGGTGAAACCTGTCTCCCTCAGTCCCCTTTGTCCTCCATCTGACCTCCCTCCGCCGCCTCGCCTGATCGACAACCACCCTGCGTTCTCCGTCCGTTCCATCTTGGACGTGAGACGCAGGGGTAGGGGTTTCCAATACCTGGTCGATTGGGAGGGGTACGGTCCTGAGGAGAGGTCATGGATCCCCAGGTCCTTTATCCTTGATCCCAGTTTAATTTCTAGGTTCTACAGAGACCACCCCGAGAAGCGCCTCAGGTCGCCAGGTGGCGATTCTTGAGGGGGGGTACTGTAAGGGTCCCACTGCCTGCAGCCTGCCTTGCTGATGGCCGCTGATTACCAACACCTGGCGGCCATCAGCCTGATGAGCCTCTCCATCTACTTAAGGCTGCAGTCCAGTGTGATTCAACGCTGGAGCATATCACCTCTTATGGTATAGTACTGTTGTGAGGCAAATGTCTTGGTGAAAAGAATTTGTTCACCTTTTGCTCTTTTTTCCA
>NW_023622508.1:0-4738 GCF_014905685.2 Nematolebias whitei | reverse complement strand
AGGTGTTATGAAAATTCAAGGATAGAGATTAAGATTGTTTAAAACAGACAGAAAGATTATTGGAGAAAACCAGACTTCGTGGAGTCTCTACTCCTATTATCTGCTGTAAAAGTTAAACATGACATTTCTTTTCAGTAAACTTTTAGTTGACCGAAACCTGAACTTTAACACACTTACAAATTTGCTCATTGAAGACAGAAAAATCAAGAAATGCATATTACCCTGATTTCTTCTTTGAATGAGGAATAAAAATCATTACTTACTGTTTATGTAAAATAAAAATGAGTAGTTCTCTTCAACCTGTAAACATTGTTTGAACTAACACAATTTGATTATCAAACATTTGTAAAATAGTAATGATCATAGAGAATTGTCTTTTCTACTTGATTAATTCAAGAAAGAAAGTCTCCGGATGGGTCAAACTGTATTTCTGGATACAGATCAATGAAATAACAGTTTCTGTCCATCTGGTCAGATTTGACATCAGGTTAGGTTCACTACAGTCCCCCCTTTGGAAATCATCGCCTGTCCATGGGGATGAATTCCAACCGTGAACTTACGCCTTCAAATGTCCTTGAGCTTGATGTAATCCAGCAAGGAAGACCAAAGTCAAGGTAATGTTCTTGGTAATTCCATTGTGTTGATGGTAATTCCATAATGTTGTTAGTAATTCCATTGTAGCAATGCTTTAACCCCTTGGAAACAGAGTCTGTAATCCATTGGAAAAAGTCATATAATCCACAACGGTAAATCCACAACGATTGGAAGTGTTGATTAATCAGCATACAGAGGGGTACCCTTGGATTGAACTGAAGATGCGGCCACTGGATGAAGAGTGGAGACCAACGTCAGGATTGCAGGTCGCCTCCAGCGAAGGTTGTCTCCAGAGACGTTCAGCCTGTGCCGTTCTGGTTCAATGTGTCATGCAATTATGTGGTTTAAGGTGGGCTTATGAAGGGGATTTTACATAAGGCCTTAAACTATATGCACCTGGTGTGTAAGCTATTATGGTTGGGAACAGCTACAACTACCAGTTAAGGGGTGGAACATGCTGAAAAGGGTAACTACAGGGGTTTATACCTATAGAAAAGGGTTCCAAACTATTTTTCCATTTCTAACTTGGTTTAAGTTAGCTTTACATGGCGAAATATAGTTTGGTTCAATTGTCTGTTGTCCTTTAGACGAACGACTTGAGATTGGGTGTTTGGTTTCCCCATAAATGTTTTGGAAGTCTATGGCGAGACTTATCAAAAAGAATTAGCTATCCCCCCGAATAGAATTGTTCGAGTAGGTTCGGCTTAAGCGTTGTGAGATCAATGTAGATTATGGTACTAAAGGTAACAGTAATATACATTGACTCCGCAAAGATTACAATTTAACGAATGAACTGCATGTTGGCATGGTTAAAGGCCTCTTTAGTCTCTAACTTAACTACACAACAAAATTCATTCTTGCCTGGGGTGTTCGAAAACAATACCAAAAACCAATTAAACGATGTCTCAACATCGACAAAAACAGTGACTAAGCAACCAGTTAAACAACGTCTCAACATTGACAAAAGCAGTGATTAAGCAACTAGAAAACGACGTTTCGGTGCGCCACTCACTCTGAATGTCAGATTTGCTCACGTTATCGCGTCTGGTAACATTATCCTAACTGGCATCACCCCCCTTCGGTCATGGGAGACCGCGAACACGGGTGAGGACGTCGCTCCATGAGCTAAAGTTAGGCTGTCCTTGAGTAGTTTTAACTGTTTGCGCAGCTGAAAGAGGACTTTTAGGTCTGGATCGGAATCCAGTTTGACTTTCAATGGAGTGTATTTGTCTGGGTCAGTCAGATACAGTATCATCGATTTAATTGCAGGATCATCCAACTTCTGAAGTTTGATGATTTCTGGGTCAGTTGAGAATGACTTTTCATATTTTAAACGAACTTGGTGAAGTTTGTCTCTTTCTTCATCAGATGTCAGAGTGTCGGCTTGAGCGACCACCTGTTCAATCTGTGATGAGACTGATGAGGGTTCTTGCTCCTTGGGGAGCTCCAACGAATCCTTTTCTGAGTCGTCGGACCTGTCTATGGGTAAGACACCATAGGTTTCAGGCCCTTGGTCGACGTCATTGGTTGAGAAAAGAGCGATGGCCTGTGATGGTTTCGTGAAACATACTGGCCCAGCTTCTTGACTCGGTACCAGGTTATCTGGGAGTCCTCCCAGAACTGGAATGCCTAGTTCAAAATCATGAAGGTCAGGTTCTGAGTTTTCAGTTTGCGATGACTCATCATCGTTTGTGTGTGAGTTTATCCCCCCTTCGTCCGATGAGGGGTTGTTGGAGGCAATAACAGCAATGTCTTGGTGTGTTTCACCGACATCTGTAATGTTATCATTCGCGCCTTCAGAGTTAGTAGCGATCAAATCACTACATTGTGCTCCTGGTCGGGTTCCCATTTCAGCGTGTATCAAAGTGTCTAAAAACCTTTGTATTTCCTCTGTCTCTTCCGAGCTCAGAGGTTTAGGGCCTTGTTCCTGGAACTTTTGTGATTTTTTCGCCTCGGGACGATTCGTCCGAGGTGGGTGGCGGCTAGGTACGTCTTTTGGGGGTTCCTCTTCGGATTTCCCCTGATAATATGGGTCCTCTCGGTTCCCATATTTTTGCGTCCTACGCATGTCCCATATACGATAATCACGTTCATCCTCTGAAAGAGGAGCCTTTTTGTTCCAGCGTGCACCTTCATTACGTGGTTCGTTAGTTTGAAAATACTGCCTTTTCTCGCCTGTTTTAGGAGGAGGTGGCGCGCGCCTTCCTTCCATTTCTAGGGAGTGGGGTTTAACCTTTACACCAGGAAACACCTCTATGGGCGTCTTAGCACGAGAACGTGCCTCGAACACATTCACAGCACACTGTTTAATCTCATTTATGGATTTTTCTCTGAAATTTGCCATAATTTGTACTGACATGCGTATGTCAGTGTGGAGATTTTTGCTGAAAACATATTTAAAATTTTCTTCTTCCTCCATTCCGGTTTCATTTCTGTAACCAAAATAAGCTTGGAAGATTCTTTTGTAATAAATCTTTGGATGTTCATTCTTTCCCTGCTTGACCTTGTCAGCGGCTGGGAAACCAGCAGGTCCCGTGCAGGGGTCGTACTCTCTGATCAAAGCTTCACACAGAAGGTTGTAATCCTTTCTCGTTGCATCAGGTAGACGCTCGATGAAGGTGAATACCTCTCTGTCCGAAGTGAGCCGTATCAGACTGATCTTATCCTCTACCGTAGCATTAGGATAAGATCTCAATCTGAACTCCAGATCTCTGAGATACGCTTTTGTTCCAGATGAGCCCATCGGTCCAGGTACAAAGCGTTGTACATATTTTGAGAGTTTTAGCAGAACATCCATTGAAAGAGTAGATATCAATGGTCTCACTTGTGTGGTTGGTGCAGATTGGTCAAGGACTGCCCCTACCACCCAAGATGGGGGTTTATAAAAAGCAGGATGTGCAACAACGTCTTTCTGAGGTGTTTGTGGGTGACCTGAACTCTGTCCACGGTCTTCTCTGAGTTCCAGACAAACTCGCCCCACGTCAGAAATCTTGTTTGTTGCTGCGGCCAGTTCCTCCTCACAAGCCTTCAGGCGTTCCTGCGATGACCGACATTCACGTCGTGAATGCACAACTTTTTCCAGTAATATCTGTTTATGCACTTCGAGTCTGTGCAGATCTTTCTTAAGCACATCTGTAGCATCCCTGGCTTCAGATAGTGATGCCTCAAGTAATTGTATTTTGCTGGTCATTGAATCAACTTCTGCATTTGCACATTGCTGTAATTGAAACATCTGTTCATAATGTTTTCTTATGCGGGCCTCGTGTTCACTTTTAAATTGAAGGACGTATTCTTCAATTTCCTGAGCAAACACTTTTTCACTGTCTAACCTTAGTGTAAGGTTATCAGCTTTCTCAACAACTGCATAGAATGATTCTTTCAGCAAAATTGCGATTTTAGCCAGCTTTTCATAGTTTGACTTTGTAATTTCTGTAGAGGTCACACTTTCTGCAACCTCCTTCAGATTGTCCAATAACTCTTTTGGGTTCATGCTCTCTGCCTGTTTAATCTGTGAATGTATGGGTGCTGTCAGAAGCGCTAACGCATTCTCCAAGCAGTCCGTCATCCCATAAGGATCAAAGTCTTTTTCTAACACACCTGTCATGTTTTTCACTGTGTAGCACTTTATCTGTTTAAAACAGTTGCAAGCTTCAGATATTTTACAGGTAAATATTTGTATTCAGATGTCTTTGAGTTTTCACACTATTTTAAGCTCTGGGTTTACACAGAAGTACTGTTATAAGTCACTTATTCAACTGTGGGCACCTTTCTGTAGGTTTTACCCCAATTCGTGAATATTTAAGTAAATGCTCTCTGGCAGTGTTACTTTTTTATGTGCTTATTCTGAACAGATACTAGATTACCAAGCTCTTTTTAGTGTATTTTACTCTAAAGCACTGAATTTTTAATAAACCTGCAATTTTTATAAAAAGTCTCACAGCAAATCAGTTTAAAGACACTTTTTAAACCGTTCTGTTCCAGAAATTTGCTATTTTAACAGTTACTCATAGAACCAAGTGGTGAAAAGAAAAAGAAAAATTGATGATGTGTCAGGATTAATCAGTCTTTCTTCAGAAAAACTGTTAATACTCCTGTCCTCCTGCAAATCTTCTATTTAAAATTAAATAGGAAGATGTATTGTTTA
>NW_023622507.1:0-4738 GCF_014905685.2 Nematolebias whitei | reverse complement strand
GCAGCTTGTGCACGTGTGACTGCCATTACCTCAGTTGTAGCTTGTGATGACTGAGTGTTGAGTAGCCAGGAGGGGTCAAAGGACCACGTGGGTCCGTCAACGGCTCCTTCCTTGGCTAGGGAGTCTGCAAGGTCATTGTAGTACTTGTCATCGCCTGGGACTCTGGAGTGTCCTGGAACTTTCTTCCAGAAGATCTGTAGATCATGTGATGTCACCAAGTGATCACATGTCATGAAAAGCTCTTTGTGTTTTACCACCTTTTTGTTGCTTGTGAGAAAACCGTTCTGTTTCCACAGAGCGAGATGACACAAGAAACTAAGTCGAGCATAGTTAGAGTCAGTGCAGATGACTAGCGTCTGGATGGAGCGTTCCACTACCATCTGTAGGCCTATTAGGATTGCAGCTATCTCAGCGTACTGAGAAGACTGAGAGCCCAATTTATAGCCAAATGTGACCTGTTCTAGGTCTTGGAGGAGAACTCCTCCAACACCTGCTTTGCAGATTTTCTCGTGGTGGAATGAGCATCCATCCACGTACAATGTCGCCATATCTTTACAGATATTGCCATCAAAGAAGTGGTGATTTGGGTCCTCAGCAGCTGAGGGCTTACTCACAACCGGCTGTTGGGTGGCTGGTACATCCTGTGTACATTCTTGGCAGATCGCCAAATCAGTGCCCAAGTGTGACTTCTTATTTTGACCGTAGCGGATGTCTAGGTTAAAACTTTGAAGTGCCATAAGCCAGGTTGCAACACGTGAGTTTGTCACCACACCATCTCTGATGCGTTGGCTGTTCAGAAACGTTACTGGCTGGTGTTGTGTCTCAACAATGATCCTCTGTCCACCAATATAGCAGGAGAAATGTTTCACTGCCCACACAGTGGTCAATAGAGCCTTCTCACAGTCTGAATACCGTAATTCAGGGCCTGCCATTGTTTTGCTGGCGTAGGCCACAACACGCTTGTCTTTGTCGTGTATTTGGTACAGACCTGCACTCATGCAGTGAGTTGAGAAGCCCACCTCCAAGTAGAACTCTTTGTTGTAGTCCGGGTAGACTAGACATGGGGCTAACTTGAGCCTGTCTTTGAGAGCGTTCATTGCCTGCTGTTGTGTATCAGTCCAGACAAAAGGAACGTCTTTCTTTAAGAGTTCAGTTAGTGGTTTTGCGAGATCCGCATAATGCTCTATGAACTGGCGAGAGTAGTTACACACTCCCAAGAAACTCTGTAGTTCTTTGAGATTGGTTGGGACTTTGAGGTTGTCTAGGCCTTGGGTGCGAGTCAATTGTGGTTGTATTCCATCCGGACCTACTAGGAGGCCAACGTAATCCACCTTGGTTCTGCACCACTGGCATTTCGACAGTGAGATTTTAGCACCAGCAGTTGTTAGCTGATTTAGGACGTGGTCGATCTCAGCCAAATGAGAGTGTTATAATCCCATGAAACTCGGAATTTCTCTGTGGTCATGTCAGGGTCTTCCCGGCTCCCAGCCAGACCCAACAGAACTTCACAGAACTGAGAACTGGGCAAATCCAGAACTGGCTCCCCCAGCAACTGCACAGCACTAGGACATATCAGAACTCAGAGAACCAGGAAGTACCGACATTTTTAAAGAGCTCTTTTCCCGGTTCATTTGGGAGTCTTCCCATTGGTCAGTACCGACCAGACAGGGGTGTGTTTTGTGACGTAAGAGGTTACTAGGAGTCAGAAAAAGCAAGAATTGTTATGGAACAGGTTAAACTGTTCTCAGAGACAGAGAGAGTTTTGTTTTGGCGAGTTTGGAAAACAGGTGCCAACTCTACGTCTGAGAGGATGTAAACAAGACAGTTGTTCCAACACATGTCTGCTTCGACTCCTGACCTTGGAAAACGCACACTTGCTCATTCAAAGACAGAAATCAGAAAATGCATAAAAATCTGTAACAGACCTTAACATGAATTCTAACTCTGCATAAGCATTAAAAATCATTCTTACTGTTTTACAGTTAATAAAATTGATTAGTTCACTGCAACATCTAAAATGGTTTGAACTAAGACACTTTGATTATCAACATTTGTAAAATAGTAATGATAATAAAAAGAGAGTGTTCTTCCACTTGATTTTCAAGAAAGAGAGTCTCAGGATGGGTGAACCTGTATTTCTGGATTCAAATCAATGAAATGACAATTCCTGTCCCACAAGGTTCTTAAGGTCAAGGGTTTTGACCTTAGGCTTAGTCTTGACATCAGGTTAAGTTCACTACACTGAATTAGGCTGTAAAAGTTGGATTATTTTAAAAGAAAGGTGGAATTAGCTGATATTGGCATGAAACAGCTAAATAGTATCTGAGATGTAAGCAGAAATATCTGAATCTTCCAAATATTAGCTGAAAGGAGCACAATGTTCAGAAATTAGCAGAAATAAGTCAGTAGAAGTACAAAAACGTTGAAGTAAGCTGAATAAAGCTGAAAAGAGGGAGGAAGACGGACTCTGTTGTAATACATTCTGCGTGAGAAGGAACGAGGTGATGGATGGACAGACTGTCAGACAGGGAGTTGTGGAAAACACCAAGCGAAGACCAAACGTGGGTGTGGTCAGGAATATCAGTAGTCCGATAGGCAAACAAACCACACTGTTTATTAAGGGTTCATTCACGGGAACAGTGGAGGAGACAGGAGGTGCTTGGAGGTGGTACATCATCAGGCAGGCTGGGAAGCAGCCTGACAGGTGGTCAGTGTTGGACCAGGTAAAACAAGGGTGAGCAGAGTGGAGGTCGTTGGCTGAAGAATTTTAATGCTCTCATTTTAGGGGTGATTTTGGCTGGAGGAGATCTGAACGCCATTTTCAGTCACTGAACGTTGGGAGAGAAATGTAATACATCGTTTAAACTAGGAGAAATGTAATACCTCGTTTAAACTAGGAAAAAACAGAAAGATAGAGGCGGCGGAATTAGACAATATGAGGACGCAGTTGATTAAACCACAGCTGTCGGAGGCCAGACATAAAACATGATGATAACAGAGAGCAAGGTCAAAAAAACAATTGTGTGTTCAATCAGTGTCAGAGGTAAAGGAGGAGGCAGTGACCTCTGGAACAGTTGATCTGCAGCAATGGTTTGAAACTCAAGGCCAGAGAGCCAGAGGGGGACATCCCGTGTACGAGCGGTAATTAACCGAATTTATACGAGAGATGGAGTCAGATGGAGGTATTGTTGGAACAGCTCGCTGTGTGGGAAGATGAAGATGGCAGACAGCCACTCACTAAGCGGGTGAGGGACAGAGTTAAATTGACAACAAACGTACTGCACAGACATGCAAAGGTAGAGAGTTGCTGACAGAGAGCTGCTGACATGATGCAGAGAAGGAAGGTAGATGTTTTAGGTGTCCAAGAGACCAAGTGGAAGAGCAGCAAGGCTCACAGCATTGGTGCTGGGTTCAAACTGTTTTATCAGGGTGAGGATAGAAAGATAAATGGAGTAGGGGTGGTCCTGAAGGAAGTGAGGAGTAGGTCTGACAAAGGCCAAAGAGGAGATATATGGATGCAGTTGGAGAGGACATGGAGGTAGTTGGAGTGAGGACATAGGGTGCATAGGAAAGAGTGGAGTGAAGGAGGATGACTCGCTGTGGCGACTTCTGAAAAGGGAAAAGCCGAAAGAAGGAGAAATAAAACAGGTCAAATTAAGTTTAAGCATTTCTGGATGACACATTGTAAACAAATTAGCCAAAATTTCTTCTTGGAATTGACAATAAAATCAGGTTAAAAATTCAACTAAAAACAACAAATTGGAAAATAAGTAATAAACAAAATCCTTGACACTTGTAAAATGAAGGAAAAAATTTATTCTGGTCAAAGAAACTCTTAACTAAACACAAATTGAAATGCTTGGGTTAAATAACCAGTCTAAATGATTTTATCACATATTGAAAATGTTGTTTAGAGTTTAGGAGCTGTTTCCTTCTAAGAGCTACCTGAACTAGGTTATTTATGGGAAAACAACAATTCTAGTGGGTAAATGAAATGACTCTAAACATCTTGAGATTTCACACAGGTCCTATGAGTGCATAAGGAGAACAGAGATGAGTACATGGTGAGTTTAAGAAGTTGTGCTTTGTGAACAAAGGTGCATGTAGACGTTTTTGTGCAGTGATAATGGTCTCTGGGATGTCTTGAAGTGTAGACATAGTCTTAATTGAATTGAATTTATGTAACCCGCAATTAGTCAAGGACTTTTATTTTTGTGGGCCCACTTCCTGTGTTGCCCCAAACTCTGCTAACTTATTTAAAGCCCCGCCTCCAGCACGCAGTTCTGAACATCTTCACCTGTTTCCACTGTGATTGTGGCTTGCTGCTGGCGTCTTCCACCCAAACTGGTCCAAATCTTTGAACTTACTGATTTGATTACCTGAATTGTTGGCGTTGGTTACCAGGGACGTCAACTGGATTCTGTCACAGCTGATTGTGGTCGGGTTTTTTTTTTTTCTCCCTCTTGTTAGATCAGATCCTCATCCGGATCTGAAGATGGCGAGCTAGGAAAGATGACAATGGACTTTATGATTTTGTAATTAATTTATTCTGAGTCAATGATTTTGTCTCATCATACTGTTGTTGTTGTTTGTTTTTATTCAAATCACTCAATATATATACACCAAAACTAAGAACACTGCCTCCTGTTTTCATTCACACCTCAGGCTCCTTAAAAGGACAATCTTCTGATGCTGCTTTTGTAGCCACAGTTAGCTGCCTAGCCCATAACTGTTACAT
>NW_023622506.1:797-4739 GCF_014905685.2 Nematolebias whitei | reverse complement strand
AGCGGTGTTCTGTGTTTATATGTTGTTAATAAAAAGATAAAAAAAAATAAAAAAAAACAGAGCATTGGCCCTGCAGCCCACACATCAGACCAGCCCACCAGGAAATCTCCAGACCCTCCCGCAACCACGCTGGACCCGAGTTTAATTTGCTCGTGACAAATTCCTGCATTTCTCACCATTTCAGTCATGGCATCAACGGAGGAGGAAGAGATCACTGCCTCTTGGAAAAAAAACAACAAAAGAAAAGGCCAGATCAGGGATGAAGAAGGGGAATTTAATACATTGGTGTCGCATACAAAACAGTCCGTCGCTGGGCAGTTTATTGTGCGACACCACGTACGCGTATGCGGTTGTAAAAATTTGAGCTTTGCACGGAGGGTACACTGGGGGGTACACACGTACCTCTGCGTATGGATGTACGCGGCAGTATACTGGGGGCTTGAGCTGAATACAGCACCTCAAGACTGAAGAAGTCTTTCGGATGAAAGATGAACCGTTTTTACTTTTTTGTTTTTTGTTTTTTGAATGTCCAGAGGACCAGACTTAACTTTTTTAGATTTTTCTACCTGGATTATTGAGCATGCATAAGGATAAAGGTTGAATGAATACAACTTGTTGCAACTCGTCATACAGTGATCAGTGCCATGTGATAGCGAGGTTGTTCCTTTTGTATGTTCTACAGACCTGTTTTAAAAAGTTTGCATTCTTTTTTTCAGTTTGTTCTGGAGTTTGGCATGGATCCTGCCTTAAACAAATGAATGACAACTTTCAACACCCATCACAGGTGAGCATCTACATACATTTATTTTCTATTGCTTTCAAGGTGCTATAAATTTTAAATTATGTTTCTCTCTATTTCAGGAAAAAGAATGTTTTAAATTTTCTGGGATTGACCCGTCATCAGATGAGGAAAGCTCAGTAGGCTCTGAGCGACATGAAATAACAGATGATGTGCTTGATAAGGACTACGTACCAAATTCAGAAACAGACGATGAAGATTCTGATGCAAGCATCCCCCTTCAGTCTAGCCAGTTCAAAGTTGGACAGATTCAGGAGAAAACGGCAATATCTGATCCTAATACATTTAACATGTCGGACACAAGTTTCCCCATTTTACCCAGCATGTCAAAATGTTGCCTTCCTCCTCACACAATTAATATTGGTGAAAACACAACATCAGGCCAAGCCAATTCTACCACAGACTCAAAGGATAAACCAGACAGTCAAGATAAGCTTCTCAAACAGGAATCCTCAAAGCAGATTACAAGTGTTAAAAACTACTGTTTTGTTTGTGGTAAGCCACAAAGTAAAATTTCACGCCATTTAAAAACACACAAGACGCATGCTGAAATTGTCCATATGTTTTCCCTTCCTGAGGATTCTAAAGAGCGCAAAGTTTTATTAGAAAAAATGAGGAACAAGGGAAATTTTAAGCATAACTCTGCAGTTTTACAAGGTGAACAAGGGCCATTGAAAGTGAAGAGAAAGCCAAAATTTAAGGCAGTTGCTGGATCATTTATTCACTGTATGTACTGTCAAGGTATGTACGTTCGAAAGGAACTATGGAGACATGTCCGTAGATGCCCCTGTAAGCCAGAAAATTTGGAGCTGGATAATCCACCTGGAAGAACCAAAGTGCTGGGTTTGGCTATGGCTAATGAGTCTGCATTCTGTCAACAAATCTCAAGTGGAGTTTGGAAGCTCCTTAATTGTATGAAACAAGATGATGTTACCTCAGCTGTGAGAAATGACCTGTCTATTATTCAGTTTGCTCAGTCACTCCACAACAGACATGGACAAGACCCCACAAAATATGACTACATGCGACAAAAGCTTCGTGAAGTTGGGCGTTTGTTGTTATGCCTGCGCACACAATTCTCAATACATAACCTAGAGGAAGCTGTGAAACCTGCTAACTTCCAGAGAGTTGTGCAAGCAGTAAAGATTGTGTCAGGCTTTGATGAAGAAAGACTTTCATACCAAACACCAAGCCTTGCCCTAAAACTGGGACATACACTGCACAAAATCTGTAACATCATTCATTGTCGAGCACTCATGGCAGAAGACGAACAACTGGTCAAGTCGACAGACACATTCAAAAAACTGTACTCATCCAAATGGTCAGAGTTGGTGTCTCATTGTGCCTTGAACACTCTAAGTCATGCCAAGTACAATAAGCCATTAACATTACCATTCACTGAAGATGTTCAGCTTCTTCATCAGCATCTCAAGAAATCAGGAGAAAATGCCTTTTGCATCTTCAAAAATGATGTCAGCCCCCAGACTTATGCAGAACTTGCAAAAGTTACACTTGCACAGATCATTGTGTTCAATCGTAGACGAGCAGGAGAGGTTTCAAAGATGTACCTCAAAAGTTTTCAGGAGCGGGACAACACCAAGCTCCATGAAGATGTTGCCATGGGTTTGTCAAAGGTTGAACAGAAGCTCTGCAGCCATTTCAGTCGGGTTGAAATCATCGGGAAAAGAGGCCGAAAGGTTGCAGCTTTGCTCGCACCAAATGTGGTGGATGCACTGACATTATTGGCAAGTAAGAGAGATGAATGTGGTGTTTGTCCAACAAACATCTTTCTATTTGCAAGACCTAAATCAATGAGTCACTACAGAGGACAGGACTGTGTGCGTGTTCATGCAAGCCAGTGTGGAGCAAAGCACCCAGAGTTCCTCAGGTCAACGCAACTACGGAAACATGTAGCCACGCTCTCACAAGTCTTGAACTTAAAAAACAATGAACTTGACCAGGTTGCAGACTTCTTGGGCCATGACATCCGTGTTCACAGGGAATTTTACAGATTACCAGCTCCCACCACACAACTGGCAAAGATATCCAAGCTACTACTGTCAATGGAAAAAGGACATCTTTCCAACCTGCAAGGGAAGTCCCTGGATGAAATTGAAATTGAAGGTTTGTTCAAATTTGCTTTAATTTTTTTCCTTATTTTAACTATCAGAACTTCCCATAGATGAATGTTAACCAATCTTTTACAGATTGAAAAAAATTAGGAAGAACTTTTTATTTTTAAATAAAGTATTTAAAAGTGTTACACAGATTTTATACAATATTAATACATAATACAGACAGGTACATACTAGGTACTGGTAGCATACTGGTTATATTATGCATATTTTGTACCGGGCTGTAGAATGAAGTGACATGTTATCCTGTTCTTAATTGGTATGTACCTGGTACTTATGCAACCTGGCTGTATAATGAAATGACTCATTACCTAGTTGCCTGCTATGTACTGAGCTCTTTCTTAAGTTTGTATATTTATTATATACTAGAAACCTGAAAGTCTAGTTTTTAGTGTTAGTCAAAATTAGGACATGCTTTCCTTTTGAGTTAATGTACTGTATATTAAAAAAATTCAATTTGTACACATCCTTCTATTGTTGTCTTTGTTGTCCACTGTTGTCATCACTCTTTGTTAAATTCAAGTCTCTTGTAAATGAGTACCTGAGGCTCAGTGGGATTAACCTGTATAAATAATGGTTGAATGAATGAATTTGACTTTTCAAATGGAATTTTCTCAGATGAAATTCCATTAAGTGATGCTGAAGGCATGGAAAGTGAGAATGAATCAGATGACCATGAAGCAGAGGTCCCAGCACAAGAGTGCAGAAACATTATGCCTGTGGAAGCTGCAACAAACTTTCCAATAACTGAACAAATCCATGACGGTGATGATGGTAAGTAATTTCAACCCAAATTTGATATGTACTGTATCCATGACAAAACTTTTTTTAATAAGGTTAAGTCAAGTCCTCTGGACGAATTCTTCAACAAACAAGAATCCATCCAGAGGACCTGACTTAACCTTGTTATTTTTTTCTACATGCATTATTAAGCATGCATCAAGATATTTTTATTTTTTTTACTTTTGTGTTGTGTTTTCTAGAAGTGTCATCATCCAAAATAGATGA
>NW_023622506.1:0-697 GCF_014905685.2 Nematolebias whitei | reverse complement strand
GGGGGGGGGGGGGGGGGGGGGGGAGTGTTCGGTGGTCATTGCCATGGTCTCATAGTCCTGAGGCGGCAGGTTCAAGCCCAGGTTGCATCAAGTAGGATATTGTTGTAAAACAATTGTCATTTGTTTCAGTCTTTCCATTTTTTTCATGATCATTTCAAGAGAACAAGTTGTTGACTATAATGATTCTGAATGATTGTCAAAAAGGAAGTAATATAAAGTCTACATTTCACTCAGACAAAATCATTCAAATTAATGTTATATTGGGGGGACTGGTGGCGCAGAGGCTAGAAGATGGGCCTGTGATCAGAAAGTTGCAGGTACAACTCCCGTTGCCGTTAACATCAAAATGTGGGTGGAAAAGGTGGAGCACTCACACCTGCCTCCACCCTCATTTGACCCACTCTGGGCCCCTGAGCAAGGCCATTAACTCCCACAATCTGCTCCCTAATATATGTATGTGTATGTGTATGTATGTATGTGTATATAAGTGTATGTATGTGTATGTATGTATGTATGTGTATGTATGTATTTATGTGTATGTATGTGTATATATGGATGTATGTGTATATATGGATGTATGTGTATGTATGTATATGTATGTATGTGTATATATGTGTATGTATGTATATGTATGTATGTGTATATATGTGTATGTATGTATGTGTATGTATATGTATGTATGTGTATGTATATGTAT
>NW_023622505.1:0-4739 GCF_014905685.2 Nematolebias whitei | reverse complement strand
GAGCCGATTAAAGAAGTCCAGAGAGAATAGTCCGATTTGGGGGTACATGCTGTCTCAAGACTGATGTAATCTAACAGAATGTCTTTATACTGTTTAATACTAAGTGTATTTTTATTTTTCCAATTCACGAGTATAGTTTTTTTTGCTATACATAGGGCAGTGAGAATAATATGAATTGATTTTGTCTCCAAGGTGACATCATCTAAGTGGCCCAATAAGCAAACTGACGGAGAGAGTGGAATATTACATCTCAGACACTTTGATAAGTCTTCACATATCCGGCACCAAAACCTCTGAACAGGTGGACAGAACCAAAATGCGTGGATGTAATTGTCAGGAATATTGTCTGTACACTGTGAGTAAATATTAGATGATGCGAAACCCATCTTGAACATCCGTTGACCTGTATAGTGTACTCTATGAAGGATTTTGTATTGTATTAGTTGTAAATTCGAGTTTTTAGTCATCTTAAAAGTTCTCAGACAGATCTGCGACCAAAAGTTTTGGTCAAAATTAACTGACAAGTCTGTCTCCCATTTTACAATGGGAAGAGATATAGATTCATCTATTTTACTGAGTTTCTGATAAACCTTAGATAGTAATTTGGGAGGGTTAAGATTAAGGAATTCTAATACACTTGTTGACATTTCAATCCTAGTGTTATTAAGGTTAAATTTATTTTTGGTTATAGATTTAATTTGTTGATATTCTAAAAATTTATTCTTATCAATCCCATATTGTGTAATTAATCTGTTAAATGGGATGTAGTCCACCTCTTCATATATATGTTCCAAATATTCAATTCCTTTACACCTCCAACCTGGGAAGTTTATCATCTTATTCTGTTGTAGGATGTCAGGGTTGTTCCAGATGGGTGTACGTTTACATGGGATTAGTGAAGACTCTGTCATTTTAAGAAACTCCCACCAAGCTGTCAGAGAGGAGCTGATATTGATGCTTTTAAAGCATTCCTGTCATTTTATGTTTGAGCTAATGAATGGAAGGTCTGAGATCATTATATTATTGCAAAGTGTCTGTTCTACGTCTAGCCAGGGTTCATCAAGGGGTGTGTGTTTTATCCATTTTGAGATGTATTCTAGCCTGTTGGCTAGAAAATAATAATAAAAGTTGGGTAATTCTAGTCCTCCTTTATCTTTGGATTTCTGTAGTGTTTTTAATCTAATACGAGGGCGTTTATCTTTCCACAGAAATTTAGAAATAGAGGAGTCCAGGGATCTAAACCAGTCAGATGATGGTTTATTTGGGATCATTGAGAATAAATAATTTATTCTAGGCAAAACCATCATTTTTATTGATGCGATCCTTCCCATGAGAGATATGGGTAAAGATTTCCATCTAGCCAGATCATCCTCAATTTTCTTTAAAAGTGGGGTGTGGTTTAGTTTTGTTAAATCTGCTAATTTAGGCGAAACTTTGATACCCAAATTTGTAATATTCCCTGATTGCAGTTGTGTAGTAAGTGAATTGTTGAAAGAGCAATTAATTGGTAGAACTGTGGATTTTAGCCAGTTTATAGAGTAATCTGAAACTTTTGAGAAGGAGTTTATCAGTCCAATAACCTGAGAGATGGAGGTTTGTGAATGCCAGAGGAAGAGCAGCACATCATCAGCATATAGACTGATTTTGTGCTCTCGGTTCTTGCATTTTATGCCTTTAATATCTGTAGTTTGCCTGATTGCTGCGGCTAGCGGTTCGATGAAAATAGCAAACAGTGAGGGGGAGAGTGGACATCCCTGCCTGGTTCCCTTTTGCAGAGCAAAACTAGCAGATATTTGATTGTTTGTCCTAATGCATGCTGAAGGAGAACTGTATAATATTTGTAACCAATTTATGAAATAATTTCCAAAACCAAATTAATGTAAGGCTGCAAATAAAAATTTCCAGTTAACTCTATCGAAGGCTTTTTCTGCATCTAGAGAGAATATTGCAGTTTCAATATTTTTACTGTAAGAATAATCTATTAAATTAAATAATCTGCGTGAATTTGTGGATGAATGTCTCCCTTTTATAAAACCAGTTTGGTCTGGATGTATTATTAGAGGAGTTACCTTTTCTAATCTTTTTGAGAGGGCTTTACAAATTATTTTAAGATCAACGTTGATAAGAGATATTGGACGATAACTGGCAGGTAATACAGGATCTTTGCCTGGTTTTAACAGGAGACTAATGTAGTGAACTAGACCGAAGGTCAAAACCTTGACCTAAGGACCATATGGGACATAACTTGTCATTTCATTGATTTGCATCCAGAAATACAGGTTGACCCATCCTGAGACTTTCTTTCTTGAATCAATCAAGTAAAAAAATACTATTCTCTATTATCATTACTATTTTACAAATGTTTGATAATCAAATTGTGTTTTAGTTCAAACCATTTTTAAATGTTGAAGTGAACTAATCATTTAAATCAACTGTGAAACAGTAATAATGATTCTTAATCCTCATTCAAAGAAGAAATCAAGTTGGAATACGTTACAGAGTAATGATTCAATTTCTTGATTTTCTGTCTTCAATGAGCGAAGTTGTAAGTGTGTCGAAGTTCAAGTTTCGGTCAACTGAAAGTTTACTGAAAAGAAATGTCATGTTTAACTTTTACAGCAAGATACTGGAAGAGGTGACTCCACGAAGTCTGGTTCCTTCATAATATCTTTCTTTCTGTTCTTAAACAATCTTAATCTTTTTCCTTGACTTTTCATAACACCTTACATCACAAAACACACCTCTGTTTTGGTCCATCGACCAATCAGAAGCTCTCAAATGAACCGGAAGTGAGCTTTCTTTAAATGTTGGCACTTCCTAGTTCAACGAGAGAGTTTGGAGTTCCAGAATGCAGAATGCTGAAATGCAGCATGCTCAATACAGCTGCCACTAAGCTGAAAGAGAGAGTTGGCAGTTCCAGAGTTCATGAAGGCTGGAATTCAGGATGCTGCTGAAAGAGAATCAAGTTGAACCAGAGACGATTTGGGAATTATGAACTTCTGTTTTGGATAACCTCACGACTCCAGAAGTTTTAGCTGTTCTCACGGAGACGCTGAAAGAGTTGAAAGGAGAGCTCTACACCAACGCTGAAACTATCATCTGCAAGGTAAAAGAGTCGATCTCAACTAAGCGTACCGTTGGCCCAAGCTGGAAAAGAAGGAGCGTGTCGGTTCTGGTTAAAACAGATAAATTCCCTCACACATCTCTCTGTGGATAAACTTCATCTTTCCATCTTTAAAATTCTTCTATCTGCTAAAATCATTACAGATATTTTTAGAAATGTCTGAAGCAAAGTTTCACCACCGCCGTGTGGTACACGTCTGTTCTGCTGGAAGTGAAAACAACCGCCGTGTTGTTTACCACTCCTGTAAAACTGATTTATAAGCTGTCGTTATTTTCATTTTTGCCAATTAATGTAAATGTGTGATGTGTTAAACTTGATTCTGTTAATAAATGACCCACTGTCGTGGTGAGTCAAAGATAATTAACGTCTCACGTCCACATTTTATTACATTCAATGCACGTACATTATACAGTCCAGAAAAATGAAAGAATCCGTTTTAACAGTATGAATATATCTCATCCATATGTTCTACTACATCTGGTGGCCCGTACGTACGTTTCTACTACATCTGGTGGCCCGTTACGTGTTCATAAATGGACTGTGTATTCGTGTAAATTGATATTTCATGTTGGCATGAAAGAAAAATTGCAGATTTTGCTGTGATAGAATGCAGCGCAGCTGGGACGCATGGAGTAAACGCAGCGTGTGGAGCTGCGATGCTCAGAGACAGCTCACAGAAATGTTAGCAGCTACTAGTGCTTTGAAAGCTGATATTGTGAGTCAATATGTCTTTATGAAAGCTGAAATTGTACATCTGTTGTGTGTAACTGAAGCTGATGAGCTGTGGAAAACGTTTATTCTGTTTAAACGCTGGAGGTTCTGCTGCAGACCCGGTTTTGGTCCAATCGGTTCTGATGATTAAGAACGAGTATTTTAAATAGATGGAGAAACGTTTTAAGGACTGGACGAAGTCTCCGTTAAGCTCAGAGTTGATTCGTTACATTTTTAACAGAAAATAGTGCATTTTGACAGTTTAAAAGACGAAAAGTTGACAGACTTATTTCAGGCTAAGACTAACATGCTAGTTGGAAAAACAATCCATGATTGGTTGAAAAACGGCTGAGTTGGGACGCTGTGATTCGATGAGAAGTGAGTGACGTGGCTGCGTCACTTCCTCTGACGTGTCAGGTCGTAAAGCCCACCCCGTTGTTGCTCTGTCATTGGTAGATTCAGTCACGTGACCCGGAAATGAAGCTCGTCTTCATAGAGAATTTCAATCTGTTTTTAAAGCTGAAATACGCTTTAAAGTTGCATTCTGATCCGCTGTTACGTTTATTTGACGCCTAATCGCTGAAATGTTGCCACATTTGAATTTGAAATCCGTCATTAAATGGTGTTTTTGGACCACGCTAGCCGATGCTAATTTTAAGCTAACAGCTAACGACCGGATGAGTGACGTGTCACGTCACTTCCTCTGAAGTCAGATTGTAAAGCTTGGTTGCACCGAAGGCCTTCGCTGTGCTTAAAATCACTAAATAAAGCTGCCACATGTCCCATAAAACTCATGTTCATGCAAAGAAGTCGTGCTTGTTGAAACAATGCCACGTTTAAGCTTTAAATCCGTTCAGAAATGTTGATTTTACCGAGTTTTAGCCGAAGCTAACTTTAAGCTAAG
>NW_023622504.1:0-4740 GCF_014905685.2 Nematolebias whitei | reverse complement strand
AAACCTCTCCCCCGGCGCCGGACATCCAAGATGGTACGGACGGTGAACGCCGGGTGATTGTCGATAAGCCGGGTGGGTGGGGGGAGGTCGGCAGGCGGGCACAATGGACTCGCAGAGACGGGCTTGAGCTGGGAAATATGGAAGGTTGGATGGATTCTCATGGAATCGGGAAGTCGGAGACGTACCGCAGAAGGGTTGACGATCTTGATCACTGGGATTGGACCAATGAACTTGGGTGCCAACTTCCTGGGGATGTCCTTCAGAGTGATGTCCCTGGTGGAAAGCCAAACTCTCTGTCCCACCTGATAGGATGGTGCGGCGGATCGGTGCCGGTCCGCAAACCTGTTATTTTGCTCAGCCGTGCGTAGCAGTGCTGCTCTCACTTGGCGCCAGATGCGTCGGCAGCGGCAAAAGTGGTGCTGAACTGAAGGCACCGAAATGTCAGTCTCCTGGCTAGGAAACAAAGGAGGTAAGTAACCCAGGGAAGCCTCGAAAGGGGACATACCTGTGGCTGCGGACGTATGAGCATTGTGGGCATACTCCACCCAGACCAGATGTTGACTCCAGACTGACGGGTTGCCTTCCACGAGACATCTCAGGGTTGTCTCAAGCTCCTGATTACAGCGTTCTGCTTGACCGTTTGACTGCGGGTGATAACCCGAGGTAAGACTGGTGGATGCCAATAAGGAGGTACAAAAACAGCGCCACACCTGGGAGATGAATTGGGGACCTCTGTCAGAAACTATGTCAGAGGGGATGCCGTGGATGCGAAAGACGTGTTGGACCAAGAGATGGGCCGTCTGCATGGCGGAAGGCAATTTTGGGAGTGGGATGAAATGAGCCGCCTTAGAAAACCTGTCAATCACCGTGAGTATGGTAGTGTTACCGTCTGAGGGCGGTAAACCAGTGACAAAATCCACGGCGATGTGAGACCACGGGCGGCTGGGCGTGGGCAAGGGCTGAAGAAGACCTGCTGGGGATTGAGTGTCAGTCTTGTTCCTGGCACACGTGGGGCAGGCTGCCACAAACTCCTTTACATCATGTGGCAGAGTGGGCCACCAGAAATGGGTCCTAGTTAGAGAAAGCATGCGAGAGATACCGGGGTGACACGAGAGCTTGTTAGTGTGCACCCACTCAAGTACCTTGGCCCTCATAAACGAGGGGACGAAGAGTGTACCAGGAGGGCCTGTGCCTGGATCTGGTTCCAATCGATGAGCCCGTCGAACCTCCTTGGCAATGGGCCAGGTGAGGGCTCTAATGATGCAAACTGGAGGCAGGATGCTGTCCTCGGACTCCGGGGCTTCTGGAGGAGAAAACTGGCGAGACAAAGCATTGGGTTTGATATTCTTGGACCCAGGTCTGAATGTCAGCAAGTAATTGAAACGGTTGAAAAAAGTGACCACCGTGCCTGCCTGGGGTTCAATCGTTTGGCGTCTTTGAGATATGTGAGATTCTTGTGGTCTGTCCAGATGAGAAAGGGTACCTCAGTGCCCTCAAGCCAGTGACACCACTCCTCCAATGCCAATTTCATAGCCAGTAACTCCCTATTGCCCACATCATAGTTCCTTTCCGCCGGTGACAACCGACGAGAAAAAAAAGCACAAGGGTGTACCTTATTGTCCTTGGGTGACCTCTGGGACAATACTGCGCCGACTCCGGTGTCAGATGCATCCACCTCCAGGATAAACTGACGAGTTGTGTCTGGGTGGCAGAGGATGGGAGTAGAAGAGAAAAGACGTTTCAACTTACAAAATGCAGAGTTGGCTTCCGGGGTCCATTGAAAAGTTCTGTTGGTGGAAGTGAGCTGGGAGAGAGGTGCTGCAATACGGCTGTAGTCCTTGATGAAACGCCTATAGAAGTTAGCAAAACCTAGGAAACGTTGCAACTGCTTCCTGGTGTCTGGAACTGGCCACTCCACCACCGCCTTAGTCTTTTCCGGGTCAGTCCTATAGTGCCCCTCCCCGAAGATAAACCCCAAAAATGAGACAGAGGTGGTGTGAAAATCGCATTTTTCACCTTTCACAAAGAGTTGGTTTTCATAAAGTCTCTGAAGTACCATTCTGACTTGTGAAACATGGTCCTGCTTGTTCCTGGAGTAGATGAGGATATCATCTAAATAAACAAATACAAAGTCCCCAATAAAATCTCTCAATACATCATTTATCAGTGCCTGAAAAACTGCAGGAGCGTTGGTGAGACCAAATGGCATGACGAGATATTCAAAGTGTCCCATAGGTGTCTTAAAAGCTGTCTTCCATTCATCACCTTCCTTGATCCGGACGAGGTGGTAAGCATTGCGAAGGTCCAGTTTGGTGAAGATGGTAGCGGTCTGTAATTGTTCATGGATGGAGTCGATTAACGGTAGCGGATATTTGTTTTTTATGGTTATGTGGTTGAGTCCTCGATAATCGATGCACGGGCGCAATGTTTTGTCCTTCTTGGTAACAAAAAAGAAACCTGCCCCCACTGGAGAGGTCGATGGACGGATAATCCCGGAATCAAGAGATTCCTCAATGTACGATTGCATGGTACTACGTTCAGGGCCCGACAGATGGAATAGACGGCTAGTTGGTAGAGTAGCCCCCGGGAGAAGGTCAATGGAGCAGTCGTATGGACGATGAGGAGGTAGAGATAGGGCCTTGTGTTTATTAAATACTGGGGAGAGGTCATGGTATTCGACGGGAATGCTGGAGAGGTCAACGTCTTCTGTAGTAGGTATATTTATCGAGGGGTTGGATATACCAGAGCGGAGACAGTGTTTTAGACACCTGTCGCTCCATCTTTCAATCCTACCAAGTTCCCAATTAAAATGGGGATTGTGAGCCCGTAGCCAGGGGAATCCTAAAATTAATTGTGTGTTCGGGGAATCAAACACAAAAAAACTAATCTCCTCATGATGATTTCTGGATGTTATTAAATGTAACTCAGTAGTCTTAAATTTAATCTGAGCTAGAGTCTCTCCAGTAACTCCAGCAATAGATACGGTGTCTAAATCGATAACGGGGAGAGAAAACTTCTTGACTAAATTTTGGCTAATAAGGTTTTGTTCTGCACCGGAGTCAATTAGTGCAGACACAGGAAACCGGTTAAGGTTTAATTGAATAATGGTGGGTAATGTGAACTTGCGGAGGGGAGAAAACGAAGATGTGCCCACCAATAACTCCCTTTTTACTGGTGGGTGTTTTCGTTTCCCCGAACCTAGCACGCGGCAACAAAGTGACCTTCTTTCCCACAGTAAAAACAAAGGTTGCAATCTTTGCATCTCTGTCTCTCGGTAAATGTTAAACGTGTACTCCCAATCCGCATGGGTTCAGATTCAGGCATTGACAGTGAGAAACCAGTAGATGACACTAGAGGACTACGAGGGATGTGATTTTCAAACTTGGCTTTGGAGTGGTACGTCCCTGTTGATGACGTTGGAAAACCAGAAGTGGAAGCTCTCTGGGAGTTGTAGTCCCGCTCCCGGTGTCGTTCCCGGAAACGTTCATCTATAGCGATTGCAAGATTTATTAAAGCGTCAAAATTGGGTGGCTCGTCTCGTGCTGCAATCTGGTCTTTAATGTGATCGGATAATGAGTTTAAAAATGTACCTTGCAATGCCCTGTCGTTCCATTCAGTTTGGGCTGCGAGGATGCGGAACTCCAGGGCGTGCGTGGCAACCGGATGTCGGCCCTGACGCAACCCCAACAAACGCTTCTCTGCGTTTGGTTGTTGTAGCGGCCGATCGAAAATCCTGCGGAACTCCTCCAAGAAAAGGCTGAACGAGACAGAGTCCATATTACGGTGACGAAGGAAAGAGGTCGCCCACTTGAGAGCATTACCTTTTAGTTGGCTGATAAGGTAAGTAATCTTGGTGACGTCTGATGAGTAGAGTTGAGGAGCTCCTCCAAAAGCGAGCTTGCACTGGAGGAGGAAACCCTCACATTGAGCTGGATCTCCTGAAATGAGTTCGGATGGTTTTACCAATAGTTGTTGCGGAAAAATAGCATTATTCACAGTACCAATATTAGCTGAACTGGTATCTACTGGAGGTGCAGAAGTTGTGGAGGAAGAAGTAGTGAGCCTCTGGTTCATTGTAAAAACCATACCTCCAAGTTCTTGAAGATTTGCTTGAGTCTTGAGCTGTTGACTTAACACTTGTTTCAACATTTCCTCTAATTGTTCTATTCTCTCCGTCTGTGAGGAGGAGGCTTGTTCGCTCCTGGTCTCGTTATGGGTCTTGTTTGGCTGGAGCATTCTGTTATGATTTTAGGACAACCCAGTTTGTAACGAGACCCGGAACGACACAAGGCAAAGTAATATGAAGTGACAGTGTTTATTATTTACAGTGGTATTTACAATTGTACAAGGTGGTTCCTCTGGAATCCCTGAAGGAGGAAGTAGAATGTCAGGAAGGGGTAGGCCAAGGAGTTGTCTCATATATAATACTTAATTTGTTTGTTTGGTCTTACAGATGGAGGAAGGTGGTGCATGAGGCGTTCTGAAGAATCCAACAAAGAGTCCCAGAGGAGAGGCAGGTCAGGCACGTGGCAGGAGGGCAAGGCACAATAAGCGGGAATCCAGAGCTAGGAGAACCGCAACGAGATGACTGTAGGCGCACAAAAATAAGGTAAGTATTTCTTGGTATAAACACAAGACTGGCTGGAAGCATAAGTACCATAGCAAGGGAACAATGCTCCAGCGATGAGTAGAACTCGACTGCAGCCTTAAGTAGGGTTGTAGCTCGTCAGGTGGATGACC
>NW_023622503.1:0-4741 GCF_014905685.2 Nematolebias whitei | reverse complement strand
TGAGCAGGGATTTGATGAACATGCCAGTGCGGACACTGTGTCTGTGATCGGTTTCGCTGGGGTGCAACAAAAACTGTCTCTAACTGAACCTCTCGTAGTAACAGCAGGACTTCAAACAGTGACACATCCATTTGTTCTGTCCACACGTGTACCTGTTAACCTGCTTGGAAGAGACTTGTTAAAGAAACTTGGTGCAACAATAATGTGTGAACAAACTGGTTTACGTGTTACTTTACCAAGTGGTGTGACCTGGACTTGTTCTGCTTCTTCCTCCTCTTTGTCATCACAGTGCTTGGTACAGCCGATACATGAGGAAGTAGCTGACATTTACTGGGCGTTGCTGCGCCCCGAGACACCTGAACACACTGGACTTTACTCTGCTTACTTGTTGTGGAAGCCATGGCTTGATGCTCTGCGTCCCTATGTCCCACCTCTAGATCCTTTACATGTAACTCTTTTTTATGACCGTGATTCTGACGATTGTTACAGGGAGCATTTTGCTCAGCACTTGCAGGACACTGAGTGGCCATTAATATCAGACCGGCTTATAGTTGGTCCACAAGGCGTGGCTTCTCACGTCACTCTCACACCGTCTCAACTGGAGTGGTACATGATGTCGTCTGAAGCGATCCCACACGTCTCATTAGCTTTAGCTCCCACACATCAGGCTAAAGACTTGGGTCCAATGGTGAAGGCTGCTGTCTCTGCCACAGATTGGGTCCCAACACAAATACCTCAGCTCGCTTACTCATCATCAACCGACTGTTATAGCATTGACTTAGCTGTTCATGATGTAGGTAAGCTAGACCATGAGGTGATCTCCAGAGACCATGGCAGAGAAAAAACTGACCATTCAGATGTTCCTCAGATGTTAGACACACTTCCTGCATCTCTCTGGTCTCAGGGACCTGAGGATGTAGGTCATGTTAAATGCCCCCCCAATCTCTTTTGAACTGACCCACAACGAACCTATATGGTTGTATCAGTATTCTCATAGACCTGAGGCTGAACAAGGTTTGACTGACACAGTCCAAGGGTTGCTGAAAGCAGGGGTCCTCGAACACTCACATTCAGACTGGAATACTCCCATTCTACCTGTTGAGAAGGCGGGGACTGGAAAGTACAGAATGGTACATGATCTTAGGTCGATCAACGCCATACTTAAGACACCTACGTCACCAGTACCAAATCCCTATGTTGCACTGACCCAACTGACACCAAACCAGAAGTGGATGACCTGCATTGATTTGGCTAACGCCTTTTATTGCCTGCCCTTATCAGAGGACCTGCGTGACATTTTCTCATTCACATTTAACGGTTGTCAGTATAGATACACTCGCTTGCCTCAGGGTTTTGCATTATCGCCAGGCATTTTCAATCATGTTTTAAAGAACATTCTTGTACAGCTTCCACTCCCCAGAGGCACCACTTTGGTTCAATATGTTGATGATTTGCTGATAGCCTCTGAAACAGCACATGACTGTCTTACAGCCACTCAGGCTGTCCTGCTTCACCTGCATGATGCAGGTTTTAAAGTTAGTAAATCTAAACTTCAAGCAGTTCGTACACAGGTCTCTTTCCTTGGTAGGTTGGTCTCTGCTAATGGTACAACACTTTCACCAGAACACAGGGCGTCTATACTACATCATCCAAAACCCACCACTGTACAAGACATGTTATCCTTTTTAGGTTTAACTGGGTACAGCAGACACTATATACCTGATTATAGTGAACTCACCACTCCACTCAGACAGATGGTAAAAGATCAAGGTAACAGAAACCTTAAAGCAACACTTGTGTGGAACACAGATGCAGAGCATGTGTTTATTAAACTGAAGCAACTCTTGTCCAGAGCAGCTGATTTGGCTCTGCCTGACTACTCCGCCCCATTTTTTCTTGACGTTTCTGAAGCAGAAAACACTGTTAATGGTGTTCTGTTTCAGAAAAAGGGGGGTGGTAGACAGGTGTTGATGTACGCAAGTGTGATGTTGGATGGTACTGAGAAGCTTCATCCAACATGTACACAGGCAGCAGCAGGTCTGGCAAGGATTGTTTCAAAAACAGCACACATCGTCATGGGACACCCACTACACATACTTACGACACACAAAATAGTAGCTTATGTTAATTCTGAGATCTTTACAATGACATCCTTAAAGCAAAGACGCATGAGCAACATCCTATCAGAACCGAATTTATTGTTCCTGCATGAAGGCATAAACATGGCAGATGGTATGCAAACAACACAAGCACATGATTGTGTGCAAAAAGTGTACATGGAGGAACGCATTAGACCTGATTTACAGACTGAACTCATACCACATTCAAATGTACTTTACACAGATGGTTGCTGCTTCAGGTTTGAGGATGGGTCTTTGAGATCAGGATTTGCTGTGGTACAGCAGAATGGTGTTGAGTACGAGGTACTGAGCTCAGGGCAGCTAGAAGGTCATCAGTCAGCTCAAAAAGCTGAAATTCAGGCAGTCGTTGAGGCTTTGAAAATGAGCAAAGGAAAAGAGGTTACAGTGTACACAGACTCAGCATATGCTTATGGTGTAGTTCATGTACAATTACCATAGTGGAAAAGAGCAGGTTTTCGAACAGCAGGTAACAAACCAATTAAACATGAGGAACTCATTAAGGATTTAGCTGACAGTTTGATGTGGCCAGCAAAAGTGGCGGTTGTGAAGTGCAAAGGTCATGATGTTACACAATCAGACACAGCGGAAGGAAACAGGCAAGCTGACAGAGCAGCGAAGATAGCTGCTGGCTATTTGCCAAGAGTCCAGATGGTGACAGTGGAAGAGGAATGTCAGAAAGTGAATCAGTGGGATGAGAAAACTGTAGCAGAGGCTCAGACTACAGCCTCCCCAGAGGAAAAGACATTATGGTTTAACAGAGGAGGTCAGAAAAAAGGGGAGTTTAAAGTATGGATAGGACCGAATCAGAAGTGGATCTTGCCTATGACTTTAAAACAGGCAGTATTTCAGGAAGCACATGGATTAGCACACGTGGGATGCAGACAAATGTTAAGAAATCTTCGACAATGGTGGCACCCTCATCTCAAAAATATGGTAACAGCATATGTTGACACCTGTACTGTTTGTTTAAAGTATAACATTCGGCCTACAGTAAAACCTGAACGAGGTTCTTTTCCTCTCCTGCACCGACCGGGACAGGAGGTGATTCTAGATTACACTGATATGTTGGAACCTGTTAAAGGGTTCAGATATGTATTGATGTGTGTTGACGCATTTACAGGGTGGCCAGAAGCCATACCTGCAAGAAGAGAAGACAGCAAAACAGTGGTGAAGTTTTTGATTAACCATTACATCCCCAGACACGGTTTCCCAACAAAAATCAGATCAGACAATGGCACACATTTTAAAAACACAGATCTGCAGGCTGTGGAAAAAATGTTAGGCCTAAAACATGCTTTTGGAACCGTGTACCATCCCCAGTCTCAAGGGAAGGTCGAAAGGATGAACCAGAACATAAAACAAAAATTGGGCAAAATCTGTGCACAGACTAAATTGAATGGGTGGACGCATTACCAATTGCCTTAATGACCGTGAGAACTTCTGTTAATAATGGAACTGGCTTTTCTCCCTATGAGTTAACTACAGGAAGACCCTTTCCAGGACCAACCGTATGCTCACTGACCAGTGAGGAGGACCGTAAAATGGACCATAAGGTATACTTTGATGAGTTAAAAGCATTAGTGTCTAACTTTACTCAGCAGGTCCACCACAAACAGAGCCTAACAGAAAGACCAGAGGAACCTGGTCTCCCCACCGCGGAGTGGGTCTTGTTGAGGGTCATTAAAAGGAAGTGGCAGGAGCCCAGGTGGACGGGCCCCTATCAGGTTACAGAGCGAACGTCCCACGCAGTCCGCCTCAGAGGAAAGGGGGACGTTTGGTACCACTGGAGCCAGTGTGTGCCTGCCTCAGAGCCAGGAAGAGCGAGAGAGCTGGCAGAAACCATCTAAAGTCGTAAAACTGGACATTCATGTCTTGTAGACCGAAGCAGCCTGGTATAGTTGCGTGCGGGCCCTGAAGGACTTTGTTTGAGTGGGTCACCGGGTGCTGGAATATCCACATTTAGTACAGACACCTAGATATGACAAAAACACGACATCTTAGAGTCTCACACTTCATGAAGAAAACTCAGAGACATAGGAGGAACGGTCTCTGAGCACCCCAGGGTATGCCCTGAGTACTTGTGATTGTAACAATATTGTATGACATGTGTACTAACCATTTTTCTCTTATCTTTTAATTGCAGTCTTGATTTAGAGCGCATCCATTTATTTACTTAGCTTGAAAGTGATAAGTATATTCAGTTTGTAACGTTAAAAAAGAAATATCTATAATCAATTATAAGCAGTATATTAACAGAGTGTTATTTTGTATTCATTTTGTGTTAAAGGAACGGCTTGACTGGCTGTCTGCTGTGGAAGTCGCTGTGCGAGACATCTTCATTTATTGAGTACAGTTTCAGTTTACAAGATCAAAATGCGGTGGACACCAAAGCACGTCGTGATAGGGATAGGTGTTTTGTCATCCATAGTGTTGTCACTCATTTTCTCTTTTGAATATTTCTGCATCATTCCCGGTTTACCAGAGTGTGAGCAGACTGGTGAAACAGGCAGGGTGAGAAGGAGTGTGACACCACACACAGTCATGAAAGATGCGTATGGCCTTCCGGTGCTGAAAGTAGAGTATCCCAAAGACACCACCAC
>NW_023622502.1:0-4742 GCF_014905685.2 Nematolebias whitei | reverse complement strand
TCACACGACCGCTTTGCTTTGAAGATAATAAATCGAAGTAGAGACTCAGCAGGAGTTTATTTATTTATTTATTAACCTTTATTTAACCAGGCAAATCCCACTGAGATCACAGGTCTCTTTTGCAACGGAGGTCTGGACCTGAACGCAGTCTAACATGCATGTTTTTGGTCTGTGGGAGAAAACTGGAGTACCTGAAGAAAACCCACGCAGCACAAGAAGAACGTGTAAACTCCACGCAGAAAGACCCCAGGTCCAACCAGGGATTGAACCCAGGACCTTCTTGCTGTGAGGCAACAGTGCTAACCACTGAGCCATCGTGCTGCCATGTCGTTCTCCAGGAGTGGAGACACAGAATCCATTCAGGAGTCAGTGTTGCAGAGAGACAGGTTTATATCTGATGTGCACAGCTGGAACAGCTGCAGTGAGAGGCCTTTACACTGCGTCAGGTGGGACTAACTAAATCAGATCAGATGTTTTGCACTTTACTCTGTCTTTATTCTGTCTTTATTGTGTCTTTATTTGATCTTTATTCTTTCTTCTTTTACTCTGTTTTTATGGTCTATATCTTTATTCTATGAGCTTTAAGTGTCTTGATAAGACAGAAAGGTGCTATATAAGTACATTCCATTTACCATTTATCGTTTGTCTTTATTCTGTCTTTATTCTGTCTTTATTCCGTCTTTATTCTGTCTTTATTCTGTCTTTATTCCGTCTTTATTCTGTCTTTATTCCGTCTTTATTCCGTCTTTATTCCGTCTTTATTCCGTCTTTATTCCGTCTTTATTCCATCTTTATTCTGTCTTTATTCCGTCTTTATTCTGTCTTTATTCTGTCTTTATTCCGTCTTTATTCCATCTTAATTCTGTCTTTATTCTGTCTTTATTCCGTCTTTATTCCGTCTTTATTCTGTCTTTATTCTGTCTTTATTCCGTCTTTATTCCGTCTTTATTCCGTCTTTATTCTGTCTTTATTCTGTCTTTATTCTGTCTTTATTCTGTCTTTATTCTGTGTGGACCGTCTGTAATCTGGTTGCAGTCCTGTTGCAGCAAACACACACACACACGAGGCCCAACACACGAACTGTCTGTACGTCCAGATGAGTCTGATGGATTCCCCCTTTAGCTGTGCAGTATTTAAAAGTCCTGTCAGGAATTTAAACCACAAACGCATGCGTCCGTGCGTGCACGGTTAATGGGGCTTTTGGATCGTACTGGGGATGTTTAGTAGGACCAACAGCAGCATCTGATGATGTCACGAGTGTGACATGTGTCATTAAAGGAGCGGCGCAGCTCCATAAACCTGATCCGAGTGGCGACCCGCGTGTTAGCGGTGCAGAAAGCTGCGATGTCAGGACAAACAAATGGGCTGAAGCCTCGGCGCAGGATGTAACTCACAGCTGGGAGGCCGTTTTAAGCCCTTTAATGACAATTAATGTCAACAGGACAATTAGTGCACATCTAGTGAAGTGCTTAGCTGTAGATGGGCTGCTGGCGGATCGATGGGCCCGACTTATCTGCACATTGATCCAGACACCAGAAGGCTGGCCTCTTCCTCGCTGCCCGAGAGGCCACTTCTATAAAACAAGAGAGAAAAGCTTCAGAACAAACGGGAACAGATTTGTGATCGATAGATGAAATCATTCAGCCTCGGCCTCCTCGCTGTCACTGTCGGAGGTGCTGCAGCAGAAGGTCTCTGTCCTGCAGTTCTCTTCGTGGTTGACCTCTGTGAGGGCTCGTGGGACAGGGTTTGTCTGTTTGGATGCATGAAAAGCACAAGTTCTTCTAAATGCTTGCTGTTGTCTGGAATCAGATTCCAGGTGGTAAATTCCTGACATGTTTGTGTATCAGGATCAGTAACCACAGACCTGCACCCCCCCACCACCTCTGCCTGGTCTCAGCAACCCCATTAATTGTGTCCAACAGAGGGAATTGGTTTCAATTGACCCCCATTCAGTGGCCCTTTGACTGGTGAACAAAGGACATGGCCACGTGGAGACCAATGCTGGGTCTGAGCAGCTCAGAGGTGGTCCAGACCCGGCAGCCCGGTCCTTCCTCTCCCATGGGTCTCACCACACCTCATCTTGATCACACTCTGCATCAGTGCCTGTAGAACCAGGAACCAGGTTCCCAGGTTGAGTCTGGAGAGTCGTGTGACGTTCAAACTTCTCAGAGCGCCTCGGATTCACCTCGAGCAGCGTTTGAGTCAGTTGCAGCAGGAACATTAAACGCTGCTCCAAACAGGCAGGAAACGGATTCTGATCCGAACCGGAGCATTTCTCACGTGCACGTTCGACCAGAGAAAAATAATCCTGACGGCGGCACGTTCCAGGGAGTTTGAGTTACACGCACCTCCAGGTTAGGGGGACCAGACGTCCCCGATTTCTGGGGTCAGTCCCCGCTTTCTGGGGTCAGTCCCCGCTTTGGACGACCTGTGTCCACCTAAAGCTGTCCCCAGAAATGTCCTCTGTTTTAGTGTTTTATGAATGAGGAAATAAAGTACATGTACACTGTTATTATGGTGGCCGGGTAAAAAGCACGAGGAAGTGTTTATTTTTCTCCATTCAACCTTGATTTCTACAGTTTAGTCCCTTTGAGCCTCGAGGACTCATCTAGAAGAGAGACGTGGTTTAACAGAGTGATGACATCAGGGGACACTCGTAAAGGACGTGCACGAAGTGAGAAGAACAAGCGAAATAAAACGGTGTTAAAAATGAAAGAACAGCCAAGTTAGAAAACGGTGTAGAAAATGAAAACAGGAACATGTCTGCGTTGGTTTTTCACAGGAACTTATCAGATGTTTGAAGACACTTAGAGAGGTCGAGAGCTTCAGGTCTTTTTACAAGATATTCCAGGATTCAAGGACTCAAGGATTCAAGGTTGTTTATTTGTCATTTGTACCGCCTTCAAAGAAGAAGAGCTTCTGAGCTTTTTTGTCTCAGAGCTGAGAATTAATTAAATCCCCAGATTAAATTTCAGAAATCTGGTCACCTTCCTGCAGATGTTCTTTAACTCAAAGCAGAAACAGTTTTAAAACTTTCTTTTTTTATTTTGTGAAGCAAAGCAGCAGCTGACAGCCACGAAGCAGCCAAACAGACTGAGAATGTAAAACCAGCTAAACTGTAGCTGAAGGAGTTTCGTCAGGTTGTTTTTGAACGTGCACTTTTTGTTGGGTGCCTTCAAAGAAGACATGGACCTGCTCCTTACGTGAGCGCCAGGCTCGGCCTTCAGCGCACCGTTCCTCCTCGGCTCGGGGTTTCGGAGCAGGAAGTGATGACATGTGCTGCAGGAATGCTGGTGGAGTGTGCGTAACCCCAACATGGCCGTGAATCAGCCGCGACGATGACAGGCTCGTGGCTCTGCGCCTGAATCCCCAGTTTATTTAAAATCCCTCCTAATTAAACTTAATAGAATGTAAATTTAATATCTGCAGAGATGGTGCGCCGCCGGTCGGCCCGCTCCAACTCAAGGATTGATCGAGGCCAGCGGCAGGGTTAATTGCTGACTTGATCTACTGTCGCCCGGACACGGAGCGCGGCTGCTTTAATTGAGGCTGATCTGCTGCAACACGGCAGGATTTCATTAGACCAGCTGGCCCCCGGCCCACCGGAGCAGCACCCCCTGCCGGCGGCAGCAGGAGGTGCAGGGGAGGACCGGGCATCAGTCTCCTTCCTTTGTCCCGACTCCTTTCTCCTGCATGAGCAGCATGAACGTTAAGGTGGGGCCCGGGCCTGTCCCCACTCGGAGGGAATGGGGTAGGGGGGGGGGGGGGGGGGGGGGGGGGGGGTGTGTGTGTGTGTGTGTAGTATTTTACTAACAGGTCCCGTCTGCATGCTGAAGATGCTTCAACGAATTCTCTTCATGTGTAAAAATAAAACTGCTCACGTGAAACAACATTTTCTCTTTGGATGCTCAAGCCTTTCCTGTTTTTGAACCTTCTGAGCCTCCGTAGTTTTAGGAGGGGGAGGAGGCAGAAGGTTTAGCACCTCGATGAGAAAAACCATGGCCGGCTGTAAAAATCAATACAACTATTAATAACTGCACGTCCATTCCTCTAACGCCGTCCTGCGTCTGTCCAGACCAGAGGACCCTGAAACGTCCCGTTTGAAGCGGAGCGCTTGTCTGTGCACGGTGCAAACGCAGAATCAAAGCTCCGTTGTGAAAAACCTCCGGAGCCGTGTGGACGAGGCTCCCATGTGTCTGAGACGCAGCGTTTGTTGAACGTCATAATTTACTCGACAGCCGTGATTCCGGTGCTCGTTAGCTGCGGTCCGCTCGTTGACGGTGCAGTCTGTGCTAAACACACAACAAGTTTCTCTTTCCAGCCTGATTGTGAGTCGCGCACGTGCCGTGTGGCCGGCGATCAATCAAAAAGCAGTCGTGTAATTAAGTGTACACTACATTAGCCAGGCTAATTAATTTTGGAGGCCATCCATCCATTAAGCCGTGGGCCAGCACTGATTGGGCCTGTGTTCTGTGGAACCCGTGACCCCCCCGAGCCGCGGTCACGGCAGACACGCTCGTGCATTAACAACCCCGGACATCTGCCCACGTCCACGTGGCAGGACGGTCGTGGTGCTGTAAGTCTTCAGACGCTGTCGCTCAGTTCAGGCCAAACTGTATTGACTAATCCTTCATGTTGTGTGTCTAACCCACTAAATCAATAGAGTTTTGTGTGGACCCCCCCACATTGTCTTAATTGTCCCCGAGCAGTAAAACCTCATCTTGTTACTACATGCAAGTCAA